>NW_026610603.1:700226-723288 GCF_029499605.1 Hyla sarda
TAGACATATCGCCCATTGCGATCGTCCATAATATAGCAGAGATGCAGAGTGACTCTTTACAGCGCTCACATCTCTGCACTATACTCCGGCCACTGATGTGAATAGAACATCAGTCATTCATATTTTCAGCCCAGAGTGGGGATTGGCCGGATGGTTGCAGCCAATCACAGCTCTCTGCGGGATATATGAATATGTATATACAGTGACCCCCCGACCTACAATGGCCCCGACAATACCATATATATACAGTGACCCCCCCGACCTACAATGGCCCCGACATACCATATATTTACAGTGACCCCCCAACCTACGATGGCTCCGACATACCATATATATACAGTGACCCCCCGACCTACAATGGCCCCGACATACCATATATATACAGTGACCCCCCGACCTACAATGGCCCCGACATACCATATATATACAGTGACCTCCGGACCTACGATGGCCCCGACATACCATATATATACAGTGACCCCCCGACCTACAATGGCCCCGACATACCATATATATATACAGTGACCCCCCCGACCTACGATGGCCCCGACATACCATATATATACAGTGACCCCCCCGACCTACGATGGCCCCGACATACCATATATATACAGTGACCCCCCGACCTACAATGGCCCCGACATACCATATATATACAGTGACCCCCCGACCTACGATGGCCCCGACATACCATATATATATACAGTGACCCCCGACCTACAATGGCTCCGACATACCATATATATACAGTGACCCCCCCCCCCTGACCTACGATGGCTCCGACATACCATATATATACAGTGACCCCCCGACCTACAATGGCCCCGACATACCATATATATATACAGTGACCCCCGACCTACGATGGCCCCGACATACCATATATATATACAGTGACCCCCGACCTACAATGGCTCCGACATACCATATATATACAGTGACCCCCCCGACCTACGATGGCCCCGACATACCATATATATACAGTGATCCCCGACCTACGATGGCCCCGACATACCATATATATATACAGTGACCCCCCCCGACCTACAATGGCTCCGACATACCATATATATACAGTGACCCCCCGACCTACGATGGCCCCGACATACCATATATATACAGTGACCCCCGACCTACGATGGCCCCGACATACCATATATATACAGTGACCCCCCCGACCTACGATGGCCCCGACATACCATATATATATATATATACAGTGACCCCCGACCTACGATGGCCCCGACATACCATATATATACAGTGACCCTCCCGACCTACGATGGCCCCGACATACCATATATATACAGTGACCCCCGACCTACAATGGCTCCGACATACCATATATATACAGTGACCCCCCCGACCTACGATGGCCCCGACATACCATATATATACAGTGACCCCCCGACCTCCGATGGCCCCGACATACCATATATATACAGTGACCCCCCCCGACCTACGATGGCCCCGACATACCATATATATACAGTGACCCCCCGACCTACGATGGCTCCGACATACCATATATATACAGTGACCCCCCCGACCTACGATGGCCCTGACATACCATATATATATATATATATATACAGTGACCCCCGACCTACGATGGCCCCGACATACCATATATATACAGTGACCCCCTCCGACCTACGATGGCCCCGACATACCATATATATATACAGTGACCCCCCCGACCTACCATGGCTCCGACATATCATATATATACAGTGACCCCCCGACCTACGATGGCCCCGACATACCATATATATATATACAGTGACCCCCGACCTACGATGGCCCCGACATACCATATATATACAGTGACCCCCTCCGACCTACGATGGCCCCGACATACCATATATATACAGTGACCCCCCCCGACCTACGATGGCCCCGACATACCATATATATACAGTGACCCCCCCGACCTACAATGGCTCCGACATACCATATATATACAGTGACCCCCGAACTACGATGGCCCCGACATACCATATATATACAGTGACCCCCCGACCTACGATGGCCCCGACATACCATATATATACAGTGACCCCCCCCGACCTACGATGGCCCCGACATACCATATATATACAGTGACCCCCCGACCTACGATGGCTCCGACATACCATATATATACAGTGACCCCCCCCGACCTACGATGGCCCCGACATACCATATATATACAGTGACCCCCCCGACCTACCATGGCTCCGACATATCATATATATACAGTGACCCCCCGACCTACGATGGCCCCGACATACCATATATATACAGTGACCCCCCCCGACCTACGATGGCCCCGACATACCATATATATACAGTGACCCCCCGACCTACGATGGCTCCGACATACCATATATATACAGTGACCCCCCCGACCTACGATGGCCCTGACATACCATATATATATATACAGTGACCCCCGACCTACGATGGCCCCGACATACCATATATATACAGTGACCCCCTCCGACCTACGATGGCCCCGACATACCATATATATACAGTGACCCCCCCCGACCTACGATGGCCCCGACATACCATATATATACAGTGACCCCCCCGACCTACAATGGCTCCGACATACCATATATATACAGTGACCCCCGACCTACGATGGCCCCGACATACCATATATATACAGTGACCCCCCGACCTACGATGGCCCCGACATACCATATATATACAGTGACCCCCCCCCCGACCTACGATGGCCCCGACATACCATATATATACAGTGACCCCCCGACCTACGATGGCTCCGACATACCATATATATACAGTGACCCCCCCGACCTACGATGGCCCTGACATACCATATATATATATATACAGTGACCCCCGACCTACGATGGCCCCGACATACCATATATATACAGTGACCCCCTCCGACCTACGATGGCCCCGACATACCATATATATACAGTGACCCCCCCCGACCTACGATGGCTCCGACATACCATATATATACAGTGACCCCCCGACCTACAATGGCCCCGACATACCATATATATACAGTGACCCCCCGACCTACGATGGCCCCGACATACCATATATATATACAGTGACCCCCCCCCGACCTACGATGGCTCCGACATATCATATATATACAGTGACCCCGACCTACGATGGCCCCGACATACCATATATATACAGTGACCCCTCGACCTACGATGGCCCCGACATACCATATATATATACAGTGACCCCCCGACCTACGATGGCCCCGACATACCATATATATACAGTGACCCCCCGACCTACGATGGCCCCGACATACCATATATATACAGTGACCCCCCGACCTACGATGGCCCCGACATACCATATATATATACAGTGACCCCCCCCGACCTACGATGGCCCCGACATACCATATATATATATATATACAGTGACCCCCGACCTACGATGGCCCCGACATACCATATATATACAGTGACCCCGACCTACGATGGCCCCGACATACCATATATATACAGTGACCCCCGACCTACGATGGCCCCGACCTACCATATATATATACAGTGACCCCCGACCTACGATGGCCCCGACATACGATCACTCTCAGAGGCAGCATCACCATCCGATGCTTTTGTATGTCGGCGCCATCGCATAAACGTCTATCCTCCAGCGCAGACTGCTTCAGCCACCACCGGATAGCCGTTTACGTTGTCCCGTGTGGTCCGCTGAAGATCACTTACCTGTCCTCGGGGCTCCGGCGCGTCCTCTTCGGGATCCTTCATCGTCGGCGCTCTCCATCGTCGTCATCACGTCGCTGCGCACGCCGTCCCGTCATCCAATAGGAGCGGCGTGTGTAGCGACGTGATGGCGGCGACGGAGAGCGAGGATGCCGGGGAAGCAGAGGCCTTGCCGGAGCGTCGGGGACACCTTGGGGACGCGGCGACAGCGATGGAAGGCGACATCCAGGGCAGCGGTGAGGGTCCGGAGCGGCGGGGACACGAGTATAACCTCCAATACCAGTGGTCTACAACCTGCGCAACGGAACCCGGGGAGATCTGTCAATTAGTACTGGTACTACTACTCCCATCAGGGAAGAGTGTGTTCCATGCTGGGAGTAGTAGTACTACCTAAAGAATAAGGCTAGGTTCACACTGTGTAATTTCTGGGCAGAATTTCTGCCAGAGATCAAGCCAGCGGCACTAGGACCGCACGGACTGCATTGCCGTCCCCTCAGATGTCAATGCATTTCTGAGCAGATCTCCCAAAAGATCCACCCAGAAATGCATTGCAGTCTATGGGGACGGCAATGCAGTCTGCTCGGTCCTAGTGCCGCCGGCTCGATCTCTGGCAGAAATTCTGCAGTGTGAACCCAGCCTTAAAAGGGAAAAACACACACACTACATTTATATTATTGTCGGCTACATTTTTTAGTTCCCTGCCCGCCAACATAAATTGATCGCTGTTAAAATATGTATAAAAATTTTGTTTAAAAAAAAAAAAAAAAAAAAAAAAAGATACAGTAGTGATGGGAAAAAATAGTATTTAAGGAAATTTATCTTTTTTTTATTTTTTTTTTTAAGGTACCCTACGAAATTTTATTAAAAAAGGTATCTCCATCACTCTTTTGGATCGCGAAAGTCCAAAAAATGAATAAAAACTGCCTGAAAAAATGCCAAAGTAAAAACCCACATGGCGTTTTTCTTGGCATTTTTTTTTTATTCCCATAGACTTCTATGGAAGTAAAACGCCACAATTTCAGGGGGGAAAAAAAACACCAGTGGCTCCACATGCTGCGATTTAGCAAAACCGCCAAAAAAGTGTAAAAACGCCAAAAGGATTGAAAAAACTCCAAACTGAAAAACGCCAAGTGGAAAAATAATTTTGCGATTCCTCATTGATTTACAGCCGACATCTGGCCGCAGCGTTTTTTTGGCCGAAATAATTTACGTTTTATTTGGCGTTTAAAAAAAAAAAAAAAAAAAGTAGAAACTTAGCTTTATAGCACCCCGGATGGATGTGTCTGTAGTGATCAGCAAGGCAGAGTCCACGAACAGTAATACTACTGGTTACGCCAGGATAAATATTAAAGGGGTACTCCGGTGGAAAACTTTTTTTTTTTTTTTTTTTTTTTTTTTTTAAATCAACCGGTGCCAAAAAGTTAGAGATTTGTAAATGACTTCTATTAAAAAATCTTATTCCTTCCAGTACTTATTAGCTGCTGAATACTACAGAGGAAATTCTTTTCTTTTTGGAACACAGAGCTCTCTGCTGACATCACGAGCACAGTGCTCACTGCTGACGTCTCTGTCCATTTTAGGAACTGTCCAGAGTAGGAGAAAATCCCCATAGCAAACATATGCTGCTCTGGACAGTTCCTAAAATGGACAGAGATGTCAGCAGAGAGCACTGTGCTCGTGATGTCAGCAGAGAGCTCTGTGTTCCAAAAAGAAAAGAATTTCCTCTGTAGGATTCAGCAGCTAATAAGTACTGGAAGGATTGAGATTTTTTTTTTTTATAGAAGTAATTAACAAATCTGTTTAACTTTCTAGCACAAGTTGATTTAAAAGGGAAAAAAAAAAAAAAGTTTTCCACCGGAGTACCCCTTTAAGATCATGGACCAAGCAAGGCCTCTGGTGTTCATGAACACGGAACAAGTAGGAAGTAGGTCTAGTAATGACTCCTTAAAGGGGTTCTCCACTGAACATTTTGTTTCAAATGCTGGGTGCGGGCTGCGGGGGTCATGACCTCACACCACGCCCCCTCGATGCAAGCTTATGGGAGGGGGCGTGGCAGTGGAGTACCCCTTTAATAACCGTAGCGGGTATGTCTGACTCATCTACAAAGTGTCACTAGTTCCCAAATGTACAAACCTTGAATCTGTTAAAGTCTTACCCTGATCTATCAGATCGGCGCTCTATTGCTCCAGCCTGCCATAGGCAATAGATATATTACAGCCAGTACGGGCCTCGGCTGCCATGACAGCGGATCGTCTCCCTGCGATCACCACTAGTGACATGTTCTGGGGATGTTTATGTGCTGACAGCTTGTGAACAGTTAAAATAGCCGGCAACAGAGATCACTCCATCTGCCTATTACTGGCGCAGAGGCGCGGAATATAAAGAGGGCCTGACTACCGATCCTGCTCTATAGCTCCCTAATGACCCCATGACCTATCAGAGGAGGTTAAAGGGTTAAGTACAGATACTTCCAAAGCAGTGATGACAGCAGTTCCTGTAGGTTATATTCTTATAGCAGCCGGATGTAAAACACTACTGGCACTTACCTGCCCCTCAGCTGCCTCTGGGTGACCGTCCTGTTCACTACAACAAGTGTAACCATATACGGCACATCCTGGTGCTCTGCCGGCACAGTGAACGGACACTGCACATGTGGATGGCTCCGGACTGGGAACTGGTTTATAACCGGACATAGTAGAAGTATTGTGAGTGCAGCTCTGGAGGTGACTGGAGGATGAGACGTAATGTAACAGCAGAATAGTGAGTGCAGCTCTACTGGATAAGACATGATGTAACAGCAGAATAGTGAGTGCAGCTCTACTGGATAAGACATGATGTAACTGCGGAATAGTGAGTGCAGCTCTACTGGATAAGACATGATGTAACAGAATAGTGAGTGCAGCTCTACTGGATAAGACATGATGTAACAGCAGAATAGTGAGTGCAGCTCTGGAGGCTAAGACATGATGTAACAGCAGAATAGTGAGTGCAGCTCTACTGGATAAGACATGATGTAACTGCGGAATAGTGAGTGCAGCTCTGGAGGTGACTGGAGGATGAGACGTGATGTAACAGCAGAATAGTGAGTGCAGCTCTACTTTATTAGACATGATGTAACAGCAGAATAGTGAGTGCAGCTCTGGAGGCTAAGACATGATGTAACAGCAGAATAGTGAGTGCAGCTCTACTGGATAAGACATGATGTAACTGCGGAATAGTGAGTGCAGCTCTGGAGGTGACTGGAGGATGAGACGTGATGTAACAGCAGAATAGTGAGTGCAGCTCTGGAGGATGAGACGTGATGTAACAGCAGAATAGGGAGTGCAGCTCTGGAGGATGAGACATGATGTAACAACAGAATAGTGGGTGCAGCTGTGGATGATGAGACGTGATGTAACAGCAGAATAGTGAGTGCAGCTCTACTGGATAAGACATGATGTAACTGCGGAATAGTGAGTGCAGCTCTGGAGGTGACTGGAGGATGAGACGTGATGTAACAGCAGAATAGTGAGTGCAGCTCTGGAGGATGAGACGTGATGTAACAGCAGAATAGTGAGTGCAGCTCTGGAGGATGAGACATGATGTAACAACAGAATAGTGAGTGCAGCTCTGGAGGATAAGACAGGATGTAACAGCAGAATAGTGAGTGCAGCTCTGGAGGATAAGACAAGATGTAACAGCAGAATAGTGAGTGCAGCTCTGGAGGATAAGACAAGATGTAACTGCAGAATAGTGAGTGTTCTGGGGACTCGGTGAGGGTGCAGATACGTCACATGTCCTATATGTCCTGTCATGTGACAGTATCTGCATCTCACATGCCCATGTATACCAGGCAGCACTCTCCTCCCCTGGGTCCTACAGGCCGCCATCTATACCGCTCTCATATTTATCGTTTCTTGTGTTTCAGAGAACAGTAAATCACGACGACCAGTGGCCTAACACCTCTTCTCCTCTCCCCGAGATGTCCGTCCATTTACAATGAATAGCAAGGAGTGTGCCGAGGTCTCAGGTGAGATTATACCCCTGAGGTGAGATTATACCCCTGAGGTGAGATTATACCCCTGTACTGAGGTCTGAGGTGAGATTATACCCCTGAGGTGAGATTATACCCCTGAGGTGAGATTATACCCCTGTACTGAGGTGAGATTATACCCCTGTACTGAGGTGAGATTATACCCCTGTACTGAGATCTGAGGTGAGATTATACCCCTGTACTGAGGTGAGATTATACCCCTGTACTGAGGTCTGAGGTGAGATTATACCCCTGTACTGAGGTCTGAGGTGAGATTATACCCCTGTACTGAGGTCTGAGGTGAGATTATACCCCTGTACTGAGGTCTCAGGTGAGATTATACCCCTGTACTGAGGTCTGAGGTGAGATTATACCCCTGTACTGAGGTCTCAGGTTAGATTATACCCCTGTACTGAGGTCTCAGGTGAGATTATACCCCTGTACTGAGGTCTCAGGTGAGATTATACCCCTGTACTGAGGTCTGAGGTGAGATTATACCCCTGTACTGAGGTCTGAGGTGAGATTATACCCCTGTACTGAGGTCTGAGGTGAGATTATACCCCTGTACTGAGGCCTCAGGTGAGATTATACCCCTGTACTGAGGTCTGAGGTGAGATTATACCCCTGTACTGAGGTCTGAGGTGAGATTATACCCCTGTACTGAGGTCAGAGGTGAGATTATACCCCTGTACTGAAGGCTCAAGTGTGATTATACCCCTGTACTGAGGTCTGAGGTGAGATTATACCCCTGTACTGAGGTCTGAGGTGAGATTATACCCCTGTACTGAGGTCTGAGGTGAGATTATACCCCTGTACTGAGGTCTGAGGTGAGATTATACCCCTGTACTGAGGTCTGAGGTGAGATTATACCCCTGTACTGAGGTCTGAGGTGAGATTATACCCCTGTACTGAGGTCTGAGGTGAGACTATACCCCTGTACTGAGGCCTCAGGTGAGGTTATACCCCTGTACTGAGGTCTGAGGTGAGATTATACCCCTGTACTGAGGTCTGAGGTGAGATTATACCCCTGTACTGAGGTCTGAGGTGAGATTATACCCCTGTACTGAGGTCTGAGGTGAGATTATACCCCTGTACTGAGGTCTGAGGTGAGATTATACCCCTGTACTGAGGTCTGAGGTGAGATTATACCCCTGTACTATACATACATATATATATATAATGTTCTCTTTATTATACATGCCTGTATTATTTTGTTAAAGAAAACAGCCACCATATTAAGGTTTTCCTACCCAAGAAGCTGCTGGAATGTTTACCGAAGTGTACGGCGTTACCGAAAGAGAGGCAGCGCTGGAACACCAATGAGGTACAGAATATATCTTTTATGTTTTTATATATATATATATATATATATATATATATATATATATATATATATACACACATATACACGCTCCTGTCCTGAAATACTCTGTGCTGCTGGAGCTCCGGCACTTTATTTCCCTGCATACAGCTGTTTAAAGGGGTACTCCGCCTCTAGATGAACTTCACCCCGCTCGTGATGTCACAGCCACGCCCCTTCAATGCAAGTCTTTGGGAGGGGGTGTGACAGATGTCACGTCCCGTCCCATAGACTTGCATTGAAGGGGCGTGGCCGTGACGTCACAAGCCTCCGGCGCTTCACCCAACGCTCTAAACGAAATGAATTCTCCTTTTCCTGCAGGAAATCGCCTCTTACCTCATTACCTTTGAGAAGCATGATGAGTGGTTATCTTGTGCCCCCAAAACCAGGTGAGCCCCCAAAAGTCTGATGCCACCTAGTGGTAGAACAGCTGTACAGCCTGAGGACTGAGACAGATGCCCCCAAAGGCATTACAATGTGATAGTGTAGTTATACAAGGTAATAGTGTAGTTATACAAGGTAATAGTGTAGTTATACAAGGTAATAGTGTAGTTATACAAGGTAATAGTGTAGTTATATAAGGTAATAGTGTAGTTATATAAGGTAATAGTGTAGTTATACAAGGTAATAGTGTAGTTATACAAGGTAATAGTGTAGTTATACAAGGTAATAGTGTAGTTATACAAGGTAATAGTGTAGTTATACAAGGTAATAGTGTAGTTATACAAGGTAATAGTGTAGTTATACAAGGTAATAGTGTAGTTATACAAGGTAATAGTGTAGTTATACAAGGTAATAGTGTAGTTATACAAGGTAATAGTGTAGTTATACAAGGTAATAGTGTAGTTATATAAGGTAATAGTGTAGTTATACAAGGTAATAGTGTAGGGATACAAGGTAATAGTGTAGTTATACAAGGTAATAGTGTAGTTATACAAGGTAATAGTGTAGTTATACAAGGTAATAGTGTAGTTATACAAGGTAATAGTGTAGTTATACAAGGTAATAGTGTAGTGATACAAGGTAATAGTGTAGTGATACAAGGTAATAGTGTAGTTATATAAGGTAATAGTGTAGTTATACAAGGTAATAGTGTAGTGATACAAGGTAATAGTGTAGTGATACAAGGTAATAGTGTAGTTATACAAGGTAATAGTGTAGTGATACAAGGTAATAGTGTAGGGATACAAGGTAATAGTGTAGTTATACAAGGTAATAGTGTAGTTATACAAGGTAATAGTGTAGTGATACAAGGTAATAGTGTAGTGATACAAGGTAATAGTGTAGTTATATAAGGTAATAGTGTAGTTATATAAGGTAATAGTGTAGTTATATAAGGTAATAGTGTAGTTATATAAGGTAATAGTGTAGTTATATAAGGTAATAGTGTAGTTATAAAAGGTAATAGTGTAGTTATACAATGTAATAGTGTGGGGATACAAGGTAATAGTGTAGTTATATAAGGTAATAGTGTAGTTATATAAGGTAATAGTGTAGTTATATAAGGTAATAGTGTAGTTATATAAGGTAATAGTGTAGTTATATAAGGTAATAGTGTAGTTATATAAGGTAATAGTGTAGTTATACAAGGTAATAGTGTAGTTATACAAGGTAATAGTGTAGTTATATAAGGTAATAGTGTAGTTATACAAGGTAATAGTGTAGTTATACAAGGTAATAGTGTAGTTATACAAGGTAATAGTGTAGTTATACAAGGTAATAGTGTAGTTATATAAGGTAATAGTGTAGTTATACAAGGTAATAGTGTAGTGATACAAGGTAATAGTGTAGTTATATAAGGTAATAGTGTAGTTATATAAGGTAATAGTGTAGTTATATATGGTAATAGTGTAGTTATATATGGTAATAGTGTAGTTATATAAGGTAATAGTGTAGTTATATAAGGTAATAGTGTAGTGATACAAGGTAATAGTGTAGTTATACAAGGTAATAGTGTAGTTATACAAGGTAATAGTGTAGTTATATAAGGTAATAGTGTAGTTATATAAGGTAATAGTGTAGTTATATAAGGTAATAGTGTAGTTATATAAGGTAATAGTGTAGTTATACAAGGTAATAGTGTAGTTATACAAGGTAATAGTGTAGTTATACAAGGTAATAGTGTAGTTATACAAGGTAATAGTGTAGTTATATAAGGTAATAGTGTAGTTATATAAGGTAATAGTGTAGTTATACAAGGTAATAGTGTAGTTATACAAGGTAATAGTGTAGTTATACAAGGTAATAGTGTAGTGATACAAGGTAATAGTGTAGTTATACAAGGTAATAGTGTAGTTATACAAGGTAATAGTGTAGTTATACAAGGTAATAGTGTAGTTATATAAGGTAATAGTGTAGTTATATAAGGTAATAGTGTAGTTATATAAGGTAATAGTGTAGTTATACAAGGTAATAGTGTAGTTATACAAGGTAATAGTGTAGTTATACAAGGTAATAGTGTAGTTATACAAGGTAATAGTGTAGTTATATAAGGTAATAGTGTAGTTATACAATGTGATAGTGTAGTTATACAAGGTAATAGTGTAGTTATATAAGGTAATAGTGTAGTTATATAAGGTAATAGTGTAGTTATACAAGGTAATAGTGTAGTTATACAAGGTAATAGTGTAGTTATATAAGGTAATAGTGTAGTTATATAAGGTAATAGTGTAGTTATATAAGGTAATAGTGTAGTTATACAAGGTAATAGTGTAGTTATACAAGGTAATAGTGTAGTTATACAAGGTAATAGTGTAGTTATACAAGGTAATAGTGTAGTTATACAAGGTAATAGTGTAGTTATACAAGGTAATAGTGTAGTTATACAAGGTAATAGTGTAGTTATACAAGGTAATAGTGTAGTGATACAAGGTAATAGTGTAGTGATACAAGGTAATAGTGTAGTTATACAAGGTAATAGTGTAGTGATACAAGGTAATAGTGTAGTTATATAAGGTAATAGTGTAGTTATACAAGGTAATAGTGTAGTTATATAAGGTAATAGTGTAGTTATACAAGGTAATAGTGTAGTTATACAAGGTAATAGTGTAGTTATATAAGGTAATAGTGTAGTTATACAATGTGATAGTGTAGTTATACAAGGTAATAGTGTAGTTATATAAGGTAATAGTGTAGTTATACAAGGTAATAGTGTAGTTATATAAGGTAATAGTGTAGTTATATAAGGTAATAGTGTAGTTATATAAGGTAATAGTGTAGTTATACAAGGTAATAGTGTAGTTATACAAGGTAATAGTGTAGTTATACAAGGTAATAGTGTAGTTATACAAGGTAATAGTGTAGTTATACAAGGTAATAGTGTAGTTATACAAGGTAATAGTGTAGTTATACAAGGTAATAGTGTAGTTATACAAGGTAATAGTGTAGTTATACAAGGTAATAGTGTAGTTATACAAGGTAATAGTGTAGTTATACAAGGTAATAGTGTAGTTATACAAGGTAATAGTGTAGTTATACAAGGTAATAGTGTAGTTATACAAGGTAATAGTGTAGTTATACAAGGTAATAGTGTAGTTATACAAGGTAATAGTGTAGTTATACAAGGTAATAGTGTAGTTATACAAGGTAATAGTGTAGTTATACAAGGTAATAGTGTAGTTATACAAGGTAATAGTGTAGTTATACAATGTGATAGTGTAGTTATACAAGGTAATAGTGTAGTTATATAAGGTAATAGTGTAGTTATACAATGTGATAGTGTAGTTATACAAGGTAATAGTGTAGTTATACAAGGTAATAGTGTAGTTATACAAGGTAATAATGTAGTTATACAAGGTAATAGTGTAGTTATATAAGGTAATAGTGTAGTTATATAAGGTAATAGTGTAGTTATATAAGATAATGGTGTAGTTATACAAGGTAATGGTGTAGTGATATAAGGTAATGGTGTAGTGATATAAGGTAATTGTGTAGGGATACAAGGGAATGGTGTAGGGATACAAGGGAATGGTGTAGGGATACAAGGGAATGGTGTAGGGATACAAGGGAATGGTGTAGGGATACAAGGGAATGGTGTAGGGATACAAGGGAATGGTGTAGGGATACAAGGGAATGGTGTAGGGATGCAAGGGAATGGTGTAGGGATATGAGGTAATGGTGTAGGGATACAAGGGAATGGTGTAGGGATACAAGGGAATGGTGTAGGGATACAAGGGAATGGTGTAGGGATACAAGGGAATGGTGTAGGGATACAAGGAAATGGTGTAGGGATACAAGGGAGTGGTGTAGGGATACAAGGGAATGGTGTAGGGATACAAGGGAATGGTGTAGGGATACAAGGGAATGGTGTAGGGATACAAGGGAGTGGGGTAGGGATACAAGGGAATGATGTAGGGATACAAGGGAATGGTGTAGGGATGCAAGGGAATGGTGTAGGGATACAAGGAAATGGTGTAGGGATACAAGGGAATGGTGTAGGGATACAAGGGAATGGTGTAGGGATACAAGGGAATGGTGTAGGGATACAAGGGAATGGTGTAGGGATACAAGGGAATGGTGTAGGGATACAAGGGAGTGGTGTAGTGATACAAGGGAATGGTGTAGGGATACAAGGGAATGGTGTAGGGATACAAGGGAATGGTGTAGGGATACAAGGGAATGGTGTAGGGATACAAGGGAATGGTGTAGGGATACAAGGGAATGGTGTAGGGATACAAGGGAATGGTGTAGGGATACAAGGAAATGGTGTAGGGATACAAGGGAGTGGTGTAGGGATACAAGGGAATGGTGTAGGGATACAAGGGAATGGTGTAGGGATACAAGGGAATGGTGTAGGGATACAAGGGAGTGGTGTAGGGATGCAAGGGAATGGTGTAGGGATACAAGGGAATGGTGTAGGGATACAAGGGAATGGTGTAGGGATGCAAGGGAATGGTGTAGGGATATGAGGTAATGGTGTAGGGATACAAGGAAATGGTGTAGGGATACAAGGAAATGGTGTAGGGATACAAGGGAATGGTGTAGGGATACAAGGGAATGGTGTAGGGATACAAGGGAATGGTGTAGGGATACAAGGGAATGGTGTAGGGATACAAGGGAATGGTGTAGGGATACAAGGGAGTGGTGTAGTGATACAAGGGAATGGTGTAGGGATACAAGGTAATGGTGTAGGGATACAAGGGAATGGTGTAGGGATACAAGGGAATGGTGTAGGGATACAAGGGAATGGTGTAGGGATACAAGGGAATGGTGTAGGGATACAAGGGAATGGTGTAGGGATGCAAGGGAATGGTGTAGGGATACGAGGTAATGGTGTAGGGATACAAGGAAATGGTGTAGGGATACAAGGGAATGGTGTAGGGATGCAAGGGAATGGTGTAGGGATGCAAGGGGATGGTGTAGGGATACAAGGGAATGGTGTAGGGATGCAAGGGAATGGTGTAGGGATACAAGGGAATGGTGTAGGGATACAAGGGAATGGTGTAGGGATACAAGGGAGTGGTGTAGGGATACAAGGGAGTGGTGTAGGGATACAAGGGAATGGTGTAGGGATACAAGGGAATGGTGTAGGGATACAAGGGAATGGTGTAGGGATGCAAGGGAATGGTGTAGGGATACAAGGGAATGGTGTAGGGATACAAGGGAGTGGTGTAGGGATACAAGGGAGTGGTGTAGGGATGCAAGGGAATGGTGTAGGGATGCAAGGGAGTGGTGTAGGGATACAAGGGAGTGGTGTAGGGATACAAGGGAGTGGTGTAGGGATACAAGGAAATGGTGTAGGGATACAAGGGAGTGGTGTAGGGATACAAGGGAGTGGTGTAGGGATACAAGGGAGTGGTGTAGGGATACAAGGGAGTGGTGTAGGGATACAAGGGAGTGGTGTAGGGATACAAGGGAGTGGTGTAGGGATACAAGGGAGTGGTGTAGGGATACAAGGGAATGGTGTAGGGATGCAAGGGAATGGTGTAGGGATGCAAGGGAATGGTGTAGTAATACAAGGTTCCCTCTTTGTTTTAGACCCCAGAACGGCTCCATCATCCTGTACAACCGCAAGAAGGTAAAATATCGCAAAGATGGCTACTGCTGGAAGAAGCGCAAAGACGGCAAAACCACCCGAGAAGATCACATGAAGCTGAAAGTGCAGGGGATGGAGGTGAGTAATCTATAGATATGGTGGGCGGGCAGAACCTACACGTCTCCATCCTCTCTATAGTTACATAGTTAGTACGGTCGAAAAAAGACATATGTTCATTGGGTTCAACCAGGGAATTAAGGGGTAGGGGTGTGGCGCGATATTGGGGAAGGGATTTTATATTTCTTCATAAGCATTAATGTTATTTTGTTCCAGGAATGTATCTAATCCTGTTTTAAAGCTGTTAATTGTTCCTGCTGTGACCAGTTCCTGAGGTAGACTGTTCTATAAGTTCACAGTTCTCATGGTAAAGAAGGCGTGTCGCCCCTTTAGACTAAACCTTTTCTTCTCCAGATGGAGGGAGTGCCCACTCGTCCTTTGGGGGGGGTTTAACCTGGAACAGTTTTTCTCCATATTTTTTGTATGGGCCATTTATATACTTATATACGTTTATCATATCCCCCCTTATACGTCTCTTCTCAAGACTAAACAATTGTAACTCCTTTAATCGCTCCTCATAGCTAAGATGTTCCATGCCCCATATTAGTTTAGTCGCGCGTCTCTGCACCCTTTCCAGCTCCGCAGTGTCCCTTTTATGGACAGGTGCCCAAAACTGAACAGCATATTCCAGGTGAGGCCGTACCAATGCTTTATAAAGGGGGAGTATTATACACTATAGACTGTACCAATGCTTTATAAAGGGGGAGTATTATATACTATAGACTGTACCAATGCTTTATAAAGGGGGAGTATTATACACTATAGACTGTACCAATGCTTTATAAAGGGGGAGTATTATGTCCCTGTCCCTTGAGTCCATGCCTCTTTTGATACATGACAATATCCTGCCGGCTTTGGAAGCAGCAGCCTGACATTGTGCTATTCTGTAGTCTGTGATCTACAAGTCCCCCAGATCCTTCTCTACCAGTGACTCTGCCAGTTTAATCCCCCCTAAGACATACGATGCATGCAGGTTATTAGTATACACAGCCCCCCTCTATATACACAGCCCCCCTCTATATACACAGCCCCCCTCTATATACACAGCCCCCCCCTCTATATACACAGCCTCCCCTCTATATACACAGCCCCCCTCTATATATACACAGCCCCCCTCTATATACACAGCCCCCCTCTATATATACACAGCCCCCCCTCTATATACACAGCCCCCCCCTCTATATACACAGCCCCCCCCTCTATATACACAGCCCCCCCCTCTATATACACAGCCCCCCCCTCTATATACACAGCCCCCCCTCTATATACACAGCCCCCCCTCTATATACACAGCCCCCCTCTATATACACAGCCCCCCTCTATATACACAGCCCCCCTCTATATACACAGCCCCCCTCTATATACACAGCCCCCCCTCTATATACACAGCCCTCCTCTATATACACAGCCCCCCCCTCTATATACACAGCCCCCCCTCTATATACACAGCCCCCCTCTATATACACAGCCCCCCCTCTATATACACAGCCCCCCCTCTATATATACACAGCCCCCCTCTATATATACACAGCCCCCCTCTATATACACAGCCCCCCTCTATATACACAGCCCCCCCTCTATATACAGAGCTGTTAATACCATCCTCTATATATACACAGCCCCCTCTATATATACACAGCCCCCCCTCTATATACAGAGCTGTTAATGCCATCCTCTATATATACACAGCCCCCTCTATATACACAGCCCCCCTCTATATACACAGCCATTCCTCTATATACACAGCCCCCCTCTATATACACAGCCCCCCCTCTATATACACAGCCATTCCTCTATATACACAGCCCCCCTCTATATACACAGCCCCCCCTCTATATACACAGCCCCCCCTCTATATACACAGCCCCCCCTCTATATACACAGCCCCCCTCTATATACACAGCCCCCTCTATATATACAGCCCCCCTCTATATACACAGCCCCCTCTATATATACACAGCCCCCCCTCTATATACAGAGCTGTTATTACCATCCTCTATATCATTGATAAATAAATTAAACAACAGCGGGCCCAGTACTGAACCTTGGGGTCACCACTAATAACCGGGGACCAATCAGAGTACGAATTATTGACCCCCACTCTCTGGGTACGATCCATGATCAGTGTTCAATCCAGTTACAAACTAAAGTTTCCAAACCCAAAGACCTTAACTTACCTGTCAGACGTCTATGAGGGACAGTATCAAATGCTTTAGCAAAATCCAGAAACACTATATCCACAGCCATTCCTCTATATACAGAGCCCCCCTCTATATATACACAGCCCCCCTCTATATACACAGCCCCCCTCTATATCCACAGCCCCCCCTCTATATACAGAGCCCCCCTCTATATACACAGCCCCCCCTCTATATACACAGCCCCCCTCTATATCCACAGCCCCCCTCTATATCCACAGCCATTCCTCTATATACACAGCCCCCCCTCTATATACAGAGCCCCCCCTCTATATATACACAGCCCCCCTCTATATACACAGCCCCCCTCTATATCCACAGCCCCCCCTCTATATACAGAGCCCCCCTCTATATACACAGCCCCCCCCTCTATATACACAGCCCCCCTCTATATCCACAGCCCCCCTCTATATCCACAGCCATTCCTCTATATACACAGCCCCCCCTCTATATACACAGCCCCCCCTCTATATACACAGCCCCCCTCTATATACACAGCCCCCCTCTATATATACACAGCCCTCCTCTATATACACAGCCATTCCTCTATATACACAGCCCCCCTCTATATACACAGCCCCCCCTCTATATACACAGCCCTCCTCTATATACACAGCCATTCCTCTATATACACAGCCCCCCCTCTATATACACACCCCCCCTCTATATACACAGCCATTCCTCTATATACACAGCCCCCCTCTATATACACAGCCCCCCTCTATATACACAGCCATTCCTCTATATACACAGCCCCCCTCTATATACACAGCCCCCCTCTATATACACAGCCCCCCTCTATATACACAGCCCCCCTCTATATACACAGCCCCCCTCTATATACACAGCCCCCCTCTATATACACAGCCCCCCTCTATATACACAGCCACCCTCTATATACACAGCCCCCTCTATATACACAGCCCCCTCTATATACACAGCCCCCTCTATATACACAGCCCCCCTCTATATACACAGCCCCCCCCTCTATATACAGAGCCATTCCTCTGTATACACAGCCCCCCTCTATATACAGAGCCCCCCTCTATATACAGATCCCCCCCTCTATATACACAGCCCCCCCTCTATATCCACAGCCATTCCTCTATATACAGAGCCCCCCTCTATATACAGAGCCCCCCTCTATATACAGAGCCCCCCTCTATATACAGAGCCCCCTCTATATACAGAGCCCCCTCTATATACAGAGCCCCCTCTATATACACAGCCCCCCTCTATATACACAGCCCCCCCTCTATATACACAGCCCCCTCTATATACACAGCCCCCCTCTATATCCACAGCCATTCCTCTATATACAGAGCCATTCCTCTATATACACAGCCCCCTCTATATACACAGCCCCCTCTATATCCACAGCCCCCCCTCTATATCCACAGCCCCCCCTCTATATCCACAGCCATTCCTCTATATACAGAGCCCCCCTCTATATACAGAGCCCCCCTCTATATACAGAGCCCCCCTCTATATACGGAGCCCCCCTCTATATACACAGCCCCCCCTCTATATACACAGCCCCCCCTCTATATACACAGCCCCCCCTCTATATACACAGCCCCCCCTCTATATACACAGCCCCCCCTCTATATACACAGCCCCCCCTCTATATACACAGCCCCCCCTCTATATACACAGCCCCCCTCTATATACACAGCCCCCCTCTATATACACAGCCCCCCTCTATATACACAGCCCCCCTCTATATACACAGCCCCCCCTCTATATACACAGCCCCCCCTCTATATACACAGCCCCCCCTCTATATACACAGCCCCCCCTCTATATACACAGCCCCCCTCTATATACACAGCCATTCCTCTATATGCACAGCCCCCCTCTATATACACAGCCCCCCTCTATATACACAGCCATTCCTCTATATACACAGCCCCCCTCTATATACACAGCCATTCCTCTATATACACAGCCCCCCCTCTATATACACAGCCCCCCCTCTATATACACAGCCATTCCTCTATATACACAGCCCCCCCTCTATATACACAGCCCCCCTCTATATACACAGCCCCCCCTCTATATACACAGCCCCCCCTCTATATACACAGCCCCCCCTCTATATACACAGCCCCCCTCTATATACACAGCCCCCCTCTATATACACAGCCCCCCCTCTATATACACAGCCCCCCTCTATATACACAGCCATTCCTCTATATACACAGCCCCCCCCTCTATATACACAGCCCCCCCTCTATATACACAGCCCCCCTCTATATACACAGCCCCCCTCTATATACACAGCCCCCCCTCTATATACACAGCCCCCCTCTATATACACAGCCCCCCTCTATATACACATCCTCTATATACACAGCCCCCCCTCTATATACACAGCCCCCCCTCTATATACACAGCCCCCCTCTATATACACAGCCCCCCCTCTATATACACAGCCCCCCTCTATATACACAGCCCCCCTCTATATACACAGCCCCCCTCTATATACACAGCCCCCCTCTATATACACAGCCCCCCTCTATATACAGAGCTGTTAATACCATCCTCTATATATACACAGCCCCCTCTATATATACACAGCCCCCCCTCTATATACAGAGCTGTTAATGCCATCCTCTATATATACACAGCCCCCTCTATATACACAGCCCCCCTCTATATACACAGCCATTCCTCTATATACACAGCCCCCCTCTATATACACAGCCCCCCCTCTATATACACAGCCATTCCTCTATATACACAGCCCCCCTCTATATACACAGCCCCCCCTCTATATACACAGCCCCCCCTCTATATACACAGCCCCCCCTCTATATACACAGCCCCCCCTCTATATACACAGCCCCCCTCTATATATACAGCCCCCCTCTATATACACAGCCCCCTCTATATATACAGCCCCCCTCTATATACACAGCCCCCCTCTATATACACAGCCCCCCTCTATATACAGAGCTGTTATTACCATCCTCTATATCATTGATAAATAAATTAAACAGCAGCGGGCCCAGTACTGAACCTTGGGGTCACCACTAATAACCGGGGACCAATCAGAGTACGAATTATTGACCCCCACTCTCTGGGTACGATCCATGATCAGTGTTCAATCCAGTTACAAACTAAAGTTTCCAAACCCAAAGACCTTAACTTACCTGTCAGACGTCTATGAGGGACAGTATCAAATGCTTTAGGGAAATCCAGAAACACTATATCCACAGCCATTCCTCTGTATACAGAGCCCCCCTCTATATATACACAGCCCCCCTCTATATACACAGCCCCCCTCTATATACACAGCCCCCCTCTATATACACAGCCCCCCTCTATATACACAGCCCCCCTCTATATACACAGCCCCCCTCTATATATACACAGCCCCCCTCTATATACACAGCCCCCCTCTATATACAGAGCTGTTATTACCATCCTCTATATCATTGATAAATAAATTAAACAGCAGCGGGCCCAGTACTGAACCTTGGGGTCACCACTAATAACCGGGGACCAATCAGAGTACGAATTATTGACCCCCACTCTCTGGGTACGATCCATGATCAGTGTTCAATCCAGTTACAAACTAAAGTTTCCAAACCCAAAGACCTTAACTTACCTGTCAGACGTCTATGAGGGACAGTATCAAACGCTTTAGGGAAATCCAGAAACACTATATCCACAGCCATTCCTCTGTATACACAGCCCCCCTCTATATATACACAGCCCCCCTCTATATACACAGCCCCCCTCTATATCCACAGCCCCCCCTCTATATACAGAGCCCCCCTCTATATACACAGCCCCCCCTCTATATACACAGCCCCCCTCTATATCCACAGCCCCCCTCTATATCCACAGCCATTCCTCTATATACACAGCCCCCCCTCTATATACAGAGCCCCCCCTCTATATATACACAGCCCCCCTCTATATACACAGCCCCCCTCTATATCCACAGCCCCCCCTCTATATACAGAGCCCCCCTCTATATACACAGCCCCCCCCTCTATATACACAGCCCCCCCTCTATATCCACAGCCCCCCTCTATATCCACAGCCATTCCTCTATATACACAGCCCCCCCTCTATATACACAGCCCCCCCTCTATATACACAGCCCCCCTCTATATACACAGCCCCCCTCTATATATACACAGCCCTCCTCTATATACACAGCCATTCCTCTATATACACAGCCCCCCTCTATATACACAGCCCCCCCTCTATATACACAGCCCTCCTCTATATACACAGCCATTCCTCTATATACACAGCCCCCCCTCTATATACACACCCCCCCTCTATATACACAGCCATTCCTCTATATACACAGCCCCCCTCTATATACACAGCCCCCCTCTATATACACAGCCATTCCTCTATATACACAGCCCCCCTCTATATACACAGCCCCCCTCTATATACACAGCCCCCCTCTATATACACAGCCCCCCTCTATATACACAGCCCCCCTCTATATACACAGCCCCCCTCTATATACACAGCCCCCCTCTATATACACAGCCACCCTCTATATACACAGCCCCCTCTATATACACAGCCCCCTCTATATACACAGCCCCCTCTATATACAGAGCCCCCCTCTATATACACAGCCCCCCCTCTATATACAGAGCCATTCCTCTGTATACACAGCCCCCCTCTATATACAGAGCCCCCCTCTATATACAGATCCCCCCTCTATATACACAGCCCCCCTCTATATCCACAGCCATTCCTCTATATACAGAGCCCCCCTCTATATACAGAGCCCCCCTCTATATACAGAGCCCCCCTCTATATACAGAGCCCCCTCTATATACAGAGCCCCCTCTATATACAGAGCCCCCTCTATATACACAGCCCCCTCTATATACACAGCCCCCCTCTATATACACAGCCCCCTCTATATACACAGCCCCCCTCTATATCCACAGCCATTCCTCTATATACAGAGCCATTCCTCTATATACACAGCCCCCTCTATATACACAGCCCCCTCTATATCCACAGCCCCCCCTCTATATCCACAGCCCCCCCTCTATATCCACAGCCCCCCCTCTATATCCACAGCCATTCCTCTATATACAGAGCCCCCCTCTATATACAGAGCCCCCCTCTATATACAGAGCCCCCCTCTATATACACGGAGCCCCCCCTCTATATACACAGCCCCCCCTCTATATACACAGCCCCCCCTCTATATACACAGCCCCCCCTCTATATACACAGCCCCCCCTCTATATACACAGCCCCCCCTCTATATACACAGCCCCCCCTCTATATACACAGCCCCCCCTCTATATACACAGCCCCCCTCTATATACACAGCCCCCCCTCTATATACACAGCCCCCCCTCTATATACACAGCCCCCCCTCTATATACACAGCCCCCCCTCTATATACACAGCCCCCCCTCTATATACACAGCCCCCCCTCTATATACACAGCCCCCCCTCTATATACACAGCCCCCCTCTATATACACAGCCATTCCTCTATATGCACAGCCCCCCTCTATATACACAGCCCCCCTCTATATACACAGCCATTCCTCTATATACACAGCCCCCCTCTATATACACAGCCATTCCTCTATATACACAGCCCCCCCTCTATATACACAGCCCCCCTCTATATACACAGCCATTCCTCTATATACACAGCCCCCCCTCTATATACACAGCCCCC
>NW_026610603.1:723488-818400 GCF_029499605.1 Hyla sarda
CCATTACATTGGCAGTATAGCTCCCCCCACAGATATACAGCCTTCAGCCATATACAGTGTGTACTGCCTCACAGTGCTCCGTCCACCGCTCCTACGTTCAGGGGTCACAATCTACTGAAGCAGTAGGTTCCAGGACCGGATGCACTGGAGATGACGTAGCAACGGAGGAGCAGAGCATCGAGGAGGAGGACGTGCAGACATGGTAAGTTACCCCGCGCGTCCTCCAGCTCGATGCTCCACTCCACCGTTGCTATGGGCGCACGCACAGGATGTCAGTGACTACCTCCCGGTGGCCCCTGCGTTTTTAAAGTTAACGCGGGGGCCGCAGAAAGGTAACCGGACATCCTCGTGTCCCAAAAAGATCTTTCGGGACAAAGGGGATGCCCCGGATTGCCCCGCCTGGCTAACTATGGCCGCGTGCCCACAGACGGAGCTCGGCGTGCCACAGGTTCACCATCACGGACTTATATGGTTTGTGGCGGTGGCGATTATGGTGTGGCGGTACTTATGTGTAAATGTAGGATCATCAGTGGATATGACTGCACACCGTGAACAACAAGAGTTGTGTGTCTTGGCTTGGGGTAAGGCACTGGTGATGAACTACAAATCCCAGCAGACAATACATGAGCAAACAGTAATAGCTCTTGGCAGACATGATGGAAATAGCTGGGATAGTAGTCACAGACCAGGCCACAGGTTACCGCCCACTGTATAGAATATGGGAGACGCACATGACTGGCCCTTTAATTGAGATTGATTGATAGGAGGCGTAGCCACTAGAAACGCAAGACATCCTGCTAAGGGGCGGGGCAAACAGCACATGACCAAAGTCTCCAGCCGCCAATAAAGGAAATCGCCACAACCTCAACGGACCAATCAACGTTCAGCTTCAGTACAGCCCGGGCCAATCAGCGCTCACAAGGAAGTAACCTCAGCCCCCAGCAGCACGAGAACACGCCCTAACGAGCGACGGACCAATCCCCGCCCAGATGAGACGTGGTGTCCGCGCTAATTGGTCGCTGGCTTTCTGATTGACGCGCTGATCGACAAATGAACGTGCGGACTCCCGCCGGTCCGGTCTCTCGCGTACGAAATAACGCAGCGGGCGCTTCAGCAGCGGCCTCCGAGACGAAAAACGACGGAGATTACGTCTCCCCTCCGTACGGGATGTAAAAGAGCGGACTCACCTCTGGCCTTCCGCCGGCTCTCCTGGTCCCCGACCTGAGGCGGCCGCACCATGGAGCTCAGGATAGAACCGAGCAGATCCGCCATCTTGGATCCTGTGAGCGCGTGCGCGGCCGCCTGTAGATGTGCGCGCTCTCTTAAAGGGGCAACACCGCACGTGTCGGGTCCACGCTGAAGCCTTAAAGCGGCAATGCGGCGGGCTGTCCTATAGGAGGACATATTGGGGGGGGCAGACATTACTAGTAGAGTCCAGATGGCATTAACCCATGCTGGTCTGTATGTGTTTCCAACCATTGTGCCTCCAGCTGTTGCAGAACGCACGAGGCTGAAGTTGGTTTCTTATTCGAGCATTTTCTGCAATTACTACTTATTCCTCTGCAGTAAACCGGTTTTTTCTTTCTACATAAATGTTGAATATCAAATAATATATAATCAGATTTAAAAAAAAAAGTCTAGATTGTGTTTTTGCAGAAAGAATAAGTGATTTTAAGGGGTTAAACGCCGTTGGACCGCTAACCTAAGGGTGAAAATATAAAGAGTAAGAGCCCCTCCAACCAGTACACCTCCAGCTGTTGCAAAACTACAACTCCCAGCATGCCCGGACAGCCAACGGCTGTCCGGGCATGCTGGGAGTTGTAGTTTTGCAACAGCTGGAGGCACCCTGGGTGGGAAACAATGCCAGAGATAAAAGAAAAAAAAGACACACGTATTCCGGCTCATTCACCATTTTTAATGTAAATGGGTACAAAGTCATGCAAAAAGCGGAAGAAAACAAAATAAAAAGGGCGTGAAAACCGGAAAAAAAAAATCCATTGATCAATTCTCGCATTTTCAAAATGTTTGCAGGCAATAAATTCAAAATTTTTTGAATTTTTTAATACATTATTTACACTTAAATTTTCATGCAAACAGACCCCCCCCAGCCCTTCGCTGTCCACTCTGAAAAATATATATTCTTATTTTTTTTGTAAATATATATATAAATAATTTATCCCATTCACTAGGATCTGTAGTGTCACTTTTTAAACATTTTAAAATATTTTTAGTAAAAAATTTTACCAATTTTTTTTTCTTATTTACCCCGTTCCTTAGTGGTGGATAAATTACTCCAGTATCCCCCCCCCCCCCCAAACCTGTAGCCCTCTAGCTGCTTCATAACTACAACTACATAACTCCGGGCATGCTGGGAGTTGTAGTTTTGCAACAAGGCAGAGGTTGGTTTCTTTATTGGAGCTTTTTTTTTTTTTATTTTTTTTTTTCCCCCAGGGGAAAAAAACAAAAAAAGTCTAGATTGTGTTTTTGCTGAGAAAAAAAAAAAGTGTTTTTAGAATAAGCCACTGATGATTTTAAGGGGTTAAACGCCATTGGGCCACTAACCTAAGGGGGGGGGGGATATAAAGCATGAGGGCTCCTCCGTAAGACCCCACTGTACCCAGCCTGGCCCAACATGTGGATTGGCAGGAATACAGGTACCAACCTTGCCAACTACTTACATTTTATGTCGTTTACTTTCCAAAGGGTTAAATAACTTTGGGCCCCTGATCTCACCCGACCAACACACAAAGAGGGCCCCCGCATCAAATTCACTCAGGTTTAGCCCGGCTTAAACATGTTCTGGGTATTAAAGTCAGCTTCAAAGTGGGCAGACGGGCATGTTTTCTTAATTTGAATAAGAAACTGATGTTTCCGAAGGGTTAAAAAAAAAACTTTGGGCCCCTGATCTCCCCCGACCAACACACAGAGAGGGGCCCCGCATCAAAAAAAAGTCAGGCTCCGCCTGTCCCAAAGCGGTTTTGGGTATATAATCCAGGGCTGTGGAGTCGGTAGATAAATGTTCCGACTCCTCTGTATTAATATGCGCTTGTATTTGATACATTCCTTGAAGGAAAGAAAGGCCACCTACCTGTCATTACCACAGGACTACGGGCTGGGAAGCCAACAGTCTACTGTATTGAACTGTCTGTGTGCTGATCTGCTGCTGAAGATAGGGCAGTGGGAGGATCCAGGAAGAGGCATTTATTATAAAACATCATTTCCCTAGTAGAATCCCATAGTCATGTTTAAAGGGGTACTCCGCCCCTAGACATCATATCCCCTATCCAAAGGATAGGGGATTAGATGTCGGATCGCCGGGGTCCTGCTGCTGGGGACCCCGGGGATCACCACTGCGGCACCGCGCTATCATTACTGCACAGAGCGAGTTCGCTCTGTGCGTAATGACGGGCGATACAAGGGACGGAGCAGGGGGACGTCATGGCTCCGCCCCTCGTGACATCAAGGTCCGCCCCCTTAATGCAAGTCTATGGCAGGGGGCGGGATGACCCCCACGCCCCTTCCCATAGACTTGTATCGAGGGGGCGGGCCGTGACATCATGAGGGGCGGAGCCGTGATGTAACGACACTGTGGCCCCTGTATCGCCCGTCATTACGCACAGAGCGAACTCGCTCTGTGCAGTAATGAGCGCGCAGTGTTGCAGCGGCGATCCCGGGGGTCCCCAGCGATATGACATCTTATCCCCTTTCCAAAGGATAGCGGATAATATGTCAAATCGCTGGGGTCTCGCTGCTGGGGACCCCCGGGATCGCCGATGCGGCACCGCGCTATCATTACTGCACAGAGCGAGTTCGCTCTGCACGTAATGACGGGCGATACAGGGGCCGGAGCATCGCTACATCACGGCTCCGCCCCTCGTGATGTCTAGGGGCGGAGTACCCCTTTAAGCTAACAATCGAGTTTACGAGTTTTTATAGCCTTAGCTGAATGGCAGCAGTTTTTCCAATGGTTTACAGCTTCAGTCTTGAACTATTGACCCTCCATTCCCTTCACTTATACAAGTGTCTCTAGTCCGGCAAAAAACATATTTATTAACCCCTTATCAGTGAGAGGTAGGTTACCCATGGGCTCCCTGTAACAGCAGAACACAACACTATGGAAAGGATAAGTATTGCGGCTCCTAATTGTGCGTTGCGTGCCATATAGGGAAGCACATGAAAAGCTTCTTCACGGTCACTTAACGTGTTGGTTTTGCGGTTACGTGAGGCGCTGCATGCATTGGTCTTTATTCTTACAGTAGAGAAGTCATTCATTATAACGTTTTGTGAATTGGGACATTTAAACTTGCTTTTTTTTTTTTTATTCCAATCTAAATTAAGTCAGAGTCGGAGTCGGTGCATTGTTTGCCGACTCCGACTCCAGGTACCCAAAATTTCGTCCGACTCCTCGACTCCGACTCTACAGCCCTGATAAAATCCATCAGCAAAGTGGACAGTCTGCCATTTTTTTTATTTTCTTATGTGAATAAATAAACTGGTGTTTTCAAAGGGTTAAACGACATTGGGCCCCTGAGATCACACGGCCAACACACAGAGAGGGGCCCCGCATTAAACTCAATGTAGTCCAGCCGGGCCCAAAGCTTTTCTGGGTATAAAGACTGGCATCAAAGTGGGCAGAACATGTTTGGACCAGGCTGAACCTGACTGAATTTGATGCGGGGCCCCTCTCTGTGTGTTGGCAGGGGGAGGTCGGGGGCCCAAATTTATTTAACCCTTTGAAAACACCAAGTACTTATTCAAATTAGGAAAACGTGCCCATCTGCCCACATTGATGCCAGTTTTTTTCTACTTAAGGCTGCATTCACATCTCGTTTTTGCAATATGGTTCCCGTATCCGGTTTCATTGAAAAAAAAACGCATGAAACCGTATTGCAAACTGTGTATATATATATATATATATATATATATAGAGACATTTCATTGTAAACCGCATGAAACCGTATTGCAAAACGTATATATATATGTATAGACATTTCATTGTAAACCGTATGCCAACCGTAGCATCAGGTTGTGTACATTTTGCATCATTTACGGGTTTATACGGTTTTTACCCGTACACAAAACCGTAGTCTACTACGGTTTTGTGTCCCGGTGAAAAACCAGATACAACCCGTATACAGTTATTTTAAAATGGAGTTCTATGGTAACCGTGTCGAACCGTATGTGCGTATGGTTACATCCGTTACAATACGTTTTTTTTTTGGGGGGGGGGGGGGGATTCAATAGAAAGAAGAACTTTATTTAAAATGTTGACAAACATAAAACCGTATCCGTTTTTTTTCAAGGAAAACGTATGCAAAAGGTTTAAAAACATGAGGAGGCATATACGGTTGCATACGTTTCGGTCCGGTTTGGAGACATACGTTTTTTTGTACAGAAACGGGATACGGGACCCGTATTGCAAAAACTAGATATGAATGCAGCCTTAGGCCTTAGTTTTTGTAATACAGTTCCCGGTGCAACCGGACATAATTTTTTAAACCGTATGCGGTTTTTAACTGTATGCGGGTTAAAATTTGTCCACACGTTTTGATACAGTTTAGTCAGGTTTTAAGGAATCTGTTTTTCATCATAAACCTGATACGGGAACTGTATTGCAAAAACGTGGTGTGAACCCGGCCTAAGGCTGCATTCACATCTCGTTTTTGCAATACGGTTCCCGTATCGTTTTTTTTGTAAAAAAAAAACGTATTTTTCAAAACCAGACCAAACCGTATACAACCGTGCAGACCTCTATACGGTTTGAAAATGGATGTCCAGTTGCATACGGTCTAATAAGTTTTTTAGAAAAAAACAAAAACGGATATGGTTTTATTTTTGTCCTTAATTAAATAAAGTTCTTCTTCTATTTGTGGGAAGAACTTTTGGCGTGCACTGCACATGTGCGAACTGCAAAACCGTATTGTGCAAACCAGATGGAACCGTACCCACAAACGGTTCAGTACGGTTCCCATAGACCACCATTAAAAAAACATATACGGGTTGTATCCGGTTTTTCACCCGGACATAAAACAGTAGTAGATTATGGTTTTGTGTACGGGGGAAAAAACGGATAATACCGTAAATGATGCAAAACTTACACAACTGGATGCTACGGTTGGCGTACGGTTTCCTATGAAATGTCTATACATGCGGTTTGCAATGCGGTTCCATACGTTTTTTTCACTGAAACCGGATATGGGAACCGTATTGCAAAAACTTGGTGTGAATGCCGCCTAAGACAGGTTTAGGCCAGATTGGTCTTTATACATTTTGATGCGGGGCCCCTATCTGTGTGTTGCCAGTGTAAGATCAGGGGCCCAAAAAGTCATTTAACCCTTTAAAAACACCAGTCACTTATTCACACAACTTAAAATACGATCTGGTGGCAAGGTTTTCTTGCCAGTCCACATGTTGGGCCAGGCTGGGTACAGTGGGGTATTATGGAGGGGCCCTTACTCTTTATATTTCCACCATTAAAGGGGTACTCCGGTGAAAACCTTTTTTCTTTTAAATCAACTGGTGGCAGAAAGTTAAACATATTTGTAAATTACTTCTATTAAAAAATCTTAATCCTTACAGTACTTATTAGCTGCTGAATGCTGCAGAGGAAATTCCTTTCTTTTTGGAACACTGATGACATCACGAGCACAGTGCTCTCTGCTGACATCTCTGTCCATTTTAGCAACCGTGCATAGCAGATGTATGCTAAGGGCAGCATGGTGGCTCAGTGGTTAGCACTGCTGCCTTGCAGTGCTGGGGACTTGGGTTCAAATCCCACTGAGGACAACAATAAATAAAGCTTTATTATTATTATAATAACATCAGCAGAGAGCACTGTGCTCGTGATGTCATCAGAGAACATTCCAAAAAGAAAAGAATTTCCTCTGTAGTATTCAGCAGCTAATAAGTACAGGAAGGATTAAGATTTTTTTAATAGAAGTAATTTACAAATATGTTTAACTTTCTGCCACCAGTTGATTTAAAAGAAAAAAAGGTTTTCACCGGAGTACCCCTTTAAAGGGGTTATCCAGGAAAAAACTTTTCTTTATATATCAACTGGCTCCAGAAAGTTAAACAGATTTGTAAATTACTTCTATAAAAAAAAATCTTAATCCTTTCAGTACTTATGAGCTGCTGAAGTTGAGTTGTTCTTTTCTGTCTAAGTGTTCTCTGATGACACGTGTCTCGGGAACCGCCCAGTTTAGAAGCAAATCCCCATAGCAAACCTCTTGTACTCTGTGTGCAGTTCCCGAGACAAGCAGAGATGTCAGCAGAGAGCACTGTTGCCAGACAGAAAACAACAACTCAACTTCAGCAGCTGATAATTATTGAAAGGATTAAGACTTTTTTTTAATAGAAGTAATTTACAAATCTGTTTAACTTTCTGGAGCCAGTTGATTTATCAAAAAACATTTTTTCCCCCCCCTGGAATACCCTTTTAAGTCAGCGGCCCAATGGCATTTAACCCCTTAAATTCCTCACCCCTTTTACACTACAAAATTCCTCCGTTTTAAAGATCCGTTTGACGTTCCGTCTGAAAATCTGCAGTTAAAAAATCCTATACGTCCGTTAGAAAAATCCCATTTATAGTCTATGGGATTTTTCTAATAGCCGTTTTAACCCATTATCGCCCGTTATTAATATAATTATTTTCAGATAAACGGAGGAATTTTGTAATGTGAAAGAAGTGTCATTTGCTTATTCAAAACGCATTTTTTTTTCCTGCAAAAACACAATCTGGGCTTTTATATTTTTTTTTCCTAAATAGTAAAACCAACTTCAGCCTCATTGCAAAACTACAACTCCCAGCATGCCCAGACAGCCAACGGCTGTCTGGGCATGCTGGGAGTTGTAGTTTTGCAACAGCTGGAGGTGCACTGGTTTGAAAACACTGCCTTAACCCCTTATGGACTCAGCCCAATTTTATTTTTTGCATTTTCGTTTTTTCCTCCTCGCCTTCTAAAAATCATAACTCTTTTATATTTTTATCCACAGATGAGTATGAGCGATTGGTTTTTTTTTGCGCGGCCAGTTGTCCTTTGTCCTCATTTTACCATAAAATGTATGGCGTAACAAAAAAAACAAAAAACTATTTAGCAAATTTTGGAAGGATTGTTTTCACGCTGTGCACTTTACGGTAAAAATAATGTAGTATATAGTATAAAATAGCTGCCACTGCGGCACCTTGCGATCAGACAGGGACTCCGTTTGCATCGGTTTTTTTCAATCCGTTTTTACTTCTGAGCATGCTCAGAACAAAAAAAATTATTATTTTTTGTTTATTAACTGAATAAAGGATACAAATGGTTAACATCCGTTATTGTCCATTTTTATTTTAAATTACGTTTTTATTTTTGACGGGAGAAGAACATGACGGGTCTAGACAGCCGCGTGAATGCAGCGTTACCTGTGACCAATAAAAGCGTACAGACTGGAATAGGGCGCCTCCATGCTGTTTCTTCCACTTCTATGGGTCAATACGATTAGAATGATCCCCATGATTACCTACTTTTCTATTATTGGACCGCTTAAAAAAAAAATCTCAAACTTTTTAACCAAATTAGTACGTTTAACCCCTTAAGGGTTTTTCAGTTTTTGCACTTTCGTTTTTTCCTCCTTACCTTTTAAAAATCATAACCCTTTCAATTTTCCACCTAAAAATCCATATTATGGCTTATTTTTTGCATCACCAATTCTACTTTGCAGTGACATCAGTCATTTTACCCAAAAATTCAAGGCGAAACGGAAAAAAAATCATTGTGTGACAAAATCGAAGAGAAAACGCCATTTTGTAACTTTTGGGGGCTTCCGTTTCTACGCAGTACATTTTTCGGTAAAAATTACACCTTATCATTATTCTGTAGGTCCATACGGTTAAAGTGATCCCCTACTTACCGTATTTTTCGCCATATAAGAAGCTCCGGCATATAAGACGCACCCAATTTTAAAGGAGGAAAATCTAGAAAAAAAATATTCTGAACCAAATACTGTAGTAAAATATTTTATATCAGTATAGTTCCCCCACAATAGTTGGCAGTATAGTTCCCCCACAATGGTAGGCAGCTCCTCCCCCCTCCCCCCCCACAATAGTTGGCAGTATAGTTCCCCCACAACGGTAGGCAGCTCCTTCCCCCTCCCCCCCACAATGATTGGCAGTATAGTTCCCCCACAATAATTGGCAGTATAGTTCCCCCACAATGGTAGGCAGCTCCTCCCCCCTCCCCCCCACAATGGTTGGCAGTATAGTTCCCCCACAATAGTTGGCAGTATAGTTCCCCCACAATGGTAGGCAGCTCCTCCCCCCTCCCCCCCACAATAGTTGGCTGTATAGTTCCCCCACAATGGTTGGCAGTATAGTTCCCCCACAATGGTTGGCAGTATAGTTCCCCCACAATGGTTGGCAGTATAGTTCCCCCGCAATAGTAGGCAGCTCCCCCCCACAGACATACAGCTTCAAGCCATATACAGTGTATGGCTGGAGGCTGTATCTCTGTGTGCTGCCCCCACAGTGATCCGGTCACTGCTCCTCTGGCCCAGTGTCACATCTACTGCTATGGCCTATGGACCATAGCAGTAGGTGCCGGGACCGGAGGAGCGGTGACCGGAACGCTGAAGATTACACACCGCCGGTCACTCACCAGGCCCCGGTCGGTGCGCGTCTTCCTCCGGTCCTCCGGCGCCTCTATGGTTGTACTCACGGGACGTCACTGAGGTCCCGTGCGTACAACCATAGAGAGGCAGAGGATCGCAGGAAGACCGCAGGAGGACCGGAGTAGGACGCGCATCGGCCGGGGAATGGTGAGTGACCCGCGGACATCCTTATGTCCCGAAAAGATTTTTCGGGACATAGGGATGTCCGGCATAGGAAAACCTATGATTTTATCTGCCCAGGCCGGCTCCTGTGTGCGGCTGCAGGCGGGGGCCGGCCAGAGCAGGTAAAAACTAATACTGTATATTAAAAACCAGGGGGCCTCCAGCTGTTGTGAAACTACAACTACCAGCATGCCCAGACAGCCTTTGCCGGTCCGGGCATGCTGGTAGTTGTAGTTTCAGAACAGCTGGAGGCCCCCTGGTTTTTAGTATACAGTTATTAGTAATTCACTTGCCCGGCGCCCGGAACTGTATGTTCCAGGCGTAGGGCAATAAACATAGCCGGTGTGAGGTGAAAAATTCACCGGGGGTCATGAGGCTGCTGCGGATGGGGAGCGGGTAGTCAGCGCTGTACCGCACCGCCGCAGCCTCTGTACTTACAGCTGACTTCCCGCTCTCGCCCTCAGCAGCCTCGGGCGTATATTCGCCGTATAAGACGCACCAACTTTTCCCCCCACGTTTTGGGGAAGAAAAAGTGCATCATACGGCGAAAAATACGGTATATAGGTTTGATTTTATCGCACTTCTGGAAAAAATCATAACTACATGCAGGAAAATTTATATGTTTAAAAATGTCATCTTCTGACCCCTATAACTTTTTTATTTTTCCACGTACAGGGCGGTATGAGGACTCATTTTTTGCGCCGTGATCTGAAGTTTTTATCAGTATGATTTTTGTTTTGATCGGACTTTTTGATCACTTTTTATTCATTTTTTAATGGTATAAAAAGTAACCAAAAATACGCTTTTTTTGACTTTGGAATTTTTTTTGCGCGTACGCCATTGACCGTGCGGTTTAATTAATAATATATTTTTATAGTTCAGACATTTACGCACGCGGCGATACCACATATGTTTTTTTTTTACTCAGTTTTTTTTTTTTATGGGAAAAGGGGGGTGATTCAAACTTTTATTAGGGAAGAGGTTAAATGAACTTTATTAACACTTTTTTTTTTTGCAGTGTTATAGGTCCCATAGGGACCTATAACACTGCACACACTGATCTCTTGCACAGATCACTGGCGTGTATTAACATGCCTGTGATCAGTGTTATCGGCGCTTTACTGCTCCTGCCTGGATCTCAGGTAAGGGCCCTCCTGGTGTCCTGTAAGCTGTTCGGGACGCCGCGATTTCACAGCGGCGGTCCCGAACAGCCCGACTGAGCAGCCGGGTCACTTTCACTTTCACTTTAGAAGCGGCGGTCAGCTTTGACCGCCGCTTCTAAAGGGTTAATACCGCACATCGCCGCGATCAGCGATGTGTGGTATTAGCCGCGGGTCCCCCCCGTTGATGAGTGCCGGGACCCGGCGCAGGACGTAAATATACGTCCTGCGTCGTTAAGGGGTTAAAATCCCTCTATTTTGACGACCTCTAACTTTTTAATTTTTCCGTATAAGCTGCGGTGTGAGGGCTCATTTTTTTGCGCTGTGATCTGTACCGATACCATATTTGCATATATAAAACGTTAAATTTTTAACATTTTTTTTTTTTAACGTTTACGCCGTAGGGGATCATTAACATTATATTTTGATAGTTCGAACATTTATGCACATGGCGATACCAAATATGTAAAAATAAAAAAATTTACACTTTTTGGGGGTAAAATGGACTTTTTAAATTTTTATTGGGGAGGGTATTTTTCCCAAAAATTTTTTTACACTTTTTATGTCCCCATAGTGGACTATTTATAGCAATCCTTTGATTGCTAATACTGTTCATTGCTGTGCATAGGACATAGCACTGATCAGTGTTATCTGTGATCTTCTGCTCTGGTCTGCTCAATCTCAGACTAGAGCAGAAGACCCCGGGAGACGGACGGAGGCAGGTGAGGGGTACTCCGGCCGCCATGCCAATGCCAATCCGATCATCCATTTTTCTGACCGCACTGCTGCAGATGCCGTGATCTGTATTGATCACAGCATCTGTGTTACGCCGAGCGCTCCGGGTCCCCGCTCCTCCCCGGAGCGCTCGCTTCTCTCTCGCTACCGCAGCGCTCCGGGCAGCTCCACTGACCCGGTGCGCTGCGATACCGTCTCCAGCCGGGATGCGATTCGCGATGCGGGTAGCGCCCGCTCGCGATGCGCATCCCGGCTCCCGTACCTGACTCGCTCTCCGTCTGTCCTGTCCCGGCGCGCGCGGCCCCGCTCCCTAGGGCGCGCGCGCGCCGGGTCTCTGCGATTTAAAGGGCCACTGCGCCGCTGATTGGCGCAGTGGTTCCAATTAGTGTGTTCACCTGTGCACTCCCTATTTATACCTCACTTCCCCTTCACTCCCTCGCCAGATCTTGTTGCCATTGTGCCAGTGAAAGCGTTTCCTTGTGTGTTCCTAGCCTGTGTTCCAGACCTCCTGCCGTTGCCCCTGACTACGATCCTTGCTGCCTGCCCCGACCTTCTGCTACGTCCGACCTTGCTTCTGTCTACTCCCTTGTACCACGCCTATCTTCAGCAGTCAGAGAGGTTGAGCCGTTGCTAGTGGATATGACCTGGTCACTACCGCCGCAGCAAGACCATCCCGCTTTGCGGCGGGCTCTGGTGAAAACCAGTAGTGACTTAGAACCGATCCACTAGCACGGTCCACGCCAATCCCTCTCTGGCACAGAGGATCCACTACCTGCCAGCCGGCATCGTGACAGTAGATCCGGCCATGGATCCCGCTGAAGTTCCTCTGCCAGTTGTCGCCGACCTCACCACGGTGGTCGCCCAGCAGTCACAACAGATAGCGCAACAAGGCCAACAGCTGTCTCAACTGACCGTGATGCTACAGCAGCTACTACCACAGCTTCAGCAATCATCTCCTCCGCCAGCTCCTGCACCTCCTCCGCAGCGAGTGGCCGCTTCTGGTCTACGTCTATCCTTGCCGGATAAATTTGATGGGGACTCTAAATTCTGCCGTGGCTTTCTTTCCCAATGTTCCCTGCACTTGGAGATGATGTCGGACCAGTTTCCTACTGAAAGGTCTAAGGTGGCTTTCGTAGTCAGCCTTTTGTCTGGAAAAGCTCTGTCATGGGCCACACCGCTCTGGGACCGCAATGACCCCGTCACTGCCTCTATACACTCCTTCTTCTCGGAAATTCGAAGTGTCTTTGAGGAACCTGCCCGAGCCTCTTCTGCTGAGACTGCCCTGTTGAACCTGGTCCAGGGTAATTCTTCCTTGGCGAGTACGCCGTACAATTCCGTACTCTTGCTTCAGAATTATCCTGGAATAATGAGGCCCTCTGCGCGACCTTTAAAAAAGGCCTATCCAGCAACATTAAAGATGTTCTGGCCGCACGAGAAATCCCTGCTAACCTACATGAACTCATCCATCTTGCCACTCGCATTGACATGCGTTTTTCCGAAAGGCGTCAGGAGCTCCGCCAGGATATGGACTTTGTTCGCACAAGGCGTTTTTTCTCCCCGGCTCCTCTCTCCTCTGGTCCCCTGCAATCCGTTCCTGTGCCTCCCGCCGTGGAGGCTATGCAGGTCGACCGGGCTCGCCTGACACCTCAAGAGAGGACACGACGCCGCATGGAGAATCTCTGCCTGTACTGTGCCAGTACCGAACACTTCCTGAAGGATTGTCCTATCCGTCCTCCCCGCCTGGAAAGACGTACGCTGACTCCGCACAAAGGTGAGACAGTCCTTGATGTCTACTCTGCTTCTCCACGTCTTACTGTGCCTGTGCGGATATCTGCCTCTGCCTTCTCCTTCTCTACTATGGCCTTCTTGGATTCCGGATCTGCAGGAAATTTTATTTTGGCCTCTCTCGTCAACAGGTTCAACATCCCAGTGACCAATCTCGCCAGACCCCTCTACATCAATTGTGTAAACAATGAAAGATTGGACTGTACCATACGTCTCTGCACGGAGCCCCTTCTAATGTGCATCGGACCTCATCACGAGAAGATTGAATTTTTGGTCCTCCCCAATTGCACTTCCGAAATCCTCCTTGGACTACCCTGGCTTCAACTCCATTCCCCAACCCTGGATTGGTCCACTGGGGAGATCAAGAGTTGGGGGCCCTCTTGTTTCAAGGACTGCCTAAAACCGGTTCCCAGTACCCCTTGCCGTGACTCTGTGGTTCCCCCTGTAACCGGTCTCCCTAAGGCCTATATGGACTTTGCGGATGTTTTTTGCAAAAAACAAGCTGAGACTCTACCTCCTCACAGGCCTTATGATTGTCCTATTGACCTCCTCCCGGGCACTACTCCACCCCGGGGCAGAATTTATCCTCTGTCCGCCCCAGAGACTCTTGCTATGTCGGAGTACATCCAGGAAAATTTAAAAAAAGGCTTTATCCGTAAATCCTCCTCTCCTGCCGGAGCCGGATTTTTCTTTGTGTCCAAAAAAGATGGCTCTCTACGTCCTTGCATTGACTACCGCGGTCTTAATAAAATCACGGTAAAGAACCGCTACCCCCTACCCCTCATCTCTGAACTCTTTGATCGCCTCCAAGGTGCCCACATCTTTACCAAACTGGACTTAAGAGGTGCTTATAATCTCATCCGCATCAGAGAGGGGGATGAATGGAAAACGGCATTTAACACTAGAGATGGACACTTTGAGTATCTGGTCATGCCCTTTGGCCTGTGCAACGCCCCTGCCGTCTTCCAAGACTTTGTTAATGAAATTTTTCGTGATCTCTTATACTCCTGTGTTGTTGTATATCTGGACGATATCCTGATTTTTTCTGCCAATCTAGAAGAACACCCCCAGCATGTCCGTATGGTTCTTCAGAGACTTCGTGACAATCAACTTTATGCCAAGATAGAGAAATGTCTGTTTGAATGCCAATCTCTTCCTTTCCTAGGATACTTGGTCTCTGGCCAAGGACTACAAATGGATCCAGACAAACTCTCTGCCGTCTTAGATTGGCCACGCCCCTCCGGACTCCGTGCTATCCAACGTTTTTTGGGGTTCGCCAATTATTACAGGCAATTTATTCCACATTTTTCTACCGTTGTGGCCCCTATCGTGGCTTTAACCAAAAAAAATGCCAATCCCAAGTCTTGGCCTCCTCAAGCGGAAGACGCCTTTAAACGGCTCAAGTCTGCCTTTTCTTCGGCTCCTGTGCTCTCCAGACCTGACCCATCTAAACCCTTCCTATTGGAGGTTGATGCCTCCTCTGTAGGAGCTGGAGCGGTCCTTCTACAAAAAAATTCTTCCGGGCATGCTGTTACTTGTGGTTTTTTTTCTAGGACCTTCTCTCCGGCGGAGAGGAACTACTCCATCGGGGATCGAGAGCTTCTAGCCATTAAATTAGCACTTGAGGAATGGAGGCATCTGCTGGAGGGATCAAGATTTCCAGTTATTATTTACACCGATCACAAGAACCTCTCCTACCTCCAGTCGGCCCAACGGCTGAATCCTCGCCAGGCCAGGTAGTCTCTGTTCTTTGCCCGATTTAATTTTGAAATTCACTTTCGGCCTGCCGATAAGAACATTAGGGCCGATGCTCTCTCTCGTTCCTCGGATGCCTCGGAAGTTGAACTCTCTCCGCAACACATCATTCCTCCTGACTGCCTGATTTCCACTTCTCCAGCCTCCATCAGGCAAACTCCTCCAGGGAAGACCTTCGTCACTCCACGCCAACGCCTCGGAATCCTCAAATGGGGTCACTCCTCCCATCTCGCAGGCCATGCGGGCATCAAGAAATCTGTGCAACTCATCTCTCGCTTCTATTGGTGGCCGACTCTGGAGACGGATGTCGTGGACTTTGTGCGAGCCTGCACTGTCTGTGCCCGGGATAAGACTCCTCGCCAGAAGCCCGCTGGTTTTCTTCATCCTCTGCCTGTCCCCGAACAGCCTTGGTCTCTGATTGGTATGGATTTTATTACAGACCTACCCCCATCCCGTGGCAACACTGTTGTTTGGGTGGTCGTTGATCGATTCTCCAAGATGGCACATTTCATCCCTCTTCCTGGTCTTCCTTCAGCGCCTCAATTGGCTAAACAATTTTTTGTACACATTTTTCGTCTTCACGGGTTGCCCACACAGATAGTCTCGGATAGAGGCGTCCAATTCGTGTCAAAATTCTGGAGGGCTCTCTGTAAACAACTCAAGATTAAATTAAACTTTTCTTCTGCATATCATCCTCAATCCAATGGGCAAGTAGAAAGAATTAACCAGGTCTTGGGTGATTATTTACGACATTTTGTTTCCTCCCGCCAGGATGATTGGGCAGATCTTCTACCATGGGCCGAATTCTCGTATAACTTTAGAGTCTCTGAATCTTCCTCCAAATCCCCATTTTTCGTGGTGTACGGCCGTCACCCTCTTCCCCCCCTCCCTACTCCCTTGCCCTCTGGTTTGCCCGCTGTAGATGAAGTGACTCGTGATCTTTCCACCATATGGAAAGAGACCCAAGATTCTCTTTTACAGGCTTCATCTCGCATGAAAAAGTTTGCCGATAAGAAAAGAAGAGCTCCCCCCATTTTTGCTCCCGGAGACAAGGTATGGCTCTCCGCTAAATATGTCCGCTTTCGTGTCCCCAGTTACAAACTGGGTCCACGCTATCTTGGTCCTTTCAAAGTCTTGTGCCAAATTAATCCTGTCTCTTACAAACTTCTTCTTCCTCCTTCTCTCCGTATTCCTAATGCCTTTCATGTCTCTCTTCTTAAACCACTCATCATCAACCGTTTCTCTCCCAAATTAGTTTCTCCCACTCCTGTCTCCGGTTCTTCTGACGTCTTCTCAGTGAAAGAGATACTGGCCTCCAAGACGGTCAGAGGAAAAAGGTTCTTTTTAGTGGATTGGGAGGGCTGTGGACCTGAAGAGAGATCCTGGGAACCTGAGGACAACATCCTAGACAAAAGTCTGCTCCTCAGGTTCTCAGGCTCTAAGAAGAGGGGGAGACCCAAGGGGGGGGGGGTACTGTTACGCCGAGCGCTCCGGGTCCCCGCTCCTCCCCGGAGCGCTCGCTTCTCTCTCGCTACCGCAGCGCTCCGGGCAGCTCCACTGACCCGGTGCGCTGCGATACCGTCTCCAGCCGGGATGCGATTCGCGATGCGGGTAGCGCCCGCTCGCGATGCGCATCCCGGCTCCCGTACCTGACTCGCTCTCCGTCTGTCCTGTCCCGGCGCGCGCGGCCCCGCTCCCTAGGGCGCGCGCGCGCCGGGTCTCTGCGATTTAAAGGGCCACTGTGCCGCTGATTGGCGCAGTGGTTCCAATTAGTGTGTTCACCTGTGCACTCCCTATTTATACCTCACTTCCCCTTCACTCCCTCGCCGGATCTTGTTGCCATTGTGCCAGTGAAAGCGTTTCCTTGTGTGTTCCTAGCCTGTGTTCCAGACCTCCTGCCGTTGCCCCTGACTACGATCCTTGCTGCCTGCCCCGACCTTCTGCTACGTCCGACCTTGCTTCTGTCTACTCCCTTGTACCGCGCCTATCTTCAGCAGTCAGAGAGGTTGAGCCGTTGCTAGTGGATACGACCTGGTCACTACCGCCGCAGCAAGACCATCCCGCTTTGCGGCGGGCTCTGGTGAAAACCAGTAGTGACTTAGAACCGATCCACTAGCACGGTCCACGCCAATCCCTCTCTGGCACAGAGGATCCACTACCTGCCAGCCGGCATCGTGACAATCTGAGGAGTTAATGGCGGAAGTGGTCATGTACAGGAAGTAAATGTACGTCCTGGTGCGTTAAGTACCACCGCACCAGGACGTCCATTTACGTCCTGCATTGTTAAGGATGCAGGGAATTTTGTTTTTCTCTATCGGCTCCATTGGGGGACACAGACCGTGGGTGTATGCTGCTGTCTCTAGGAGGTGTGACACTATGGTAATAAAGTCGGCTCCTCCCAGCAGGATACACCCGCCTTCAGGCCCTGAGGTAATCAGTTTAAGCTTAGTGTCTGAAGGAGGTGGACATGGTCTGGAATTCTCCAGACCAGGTCTTCTGATTTTTTGTTTTCCTAGTTAGGGACGTGTTGGTTTTTAATTCCTTTTTCTTTCCTGTTTTCAGGTGGGAACTCAGGACCGTTTCCTCATTGTGAGTAAGGGGGCACAGACATTGCGTATATGCGCTGTTCACCCCCCCTCGCCAACGGTCAGCGCCTGGGTTGGTACCTCATGGGTCCGGGTCCCCCTATTTACCTGCTCGCCTCGCTCGCGCATAGCAGCCAGGCGTGATGTAGGTGACATAAGCTGGCCTATACAGGGGCTGGACTTTTTATTCTGGGGGAGCAGTGGCATTTTAGGGGGCATGTAATCTGTGTTTTACTTCACTGTGTGTGTGTGTGGTTACTTTGACCGCAGCGCCTTATATGCGGCTGACAGCCGCGGCGCTTGTACGGGCCGGGCGCTCTGAGCGCCGGCTTACTTTCTCTTTCTCCAGCAGTCTCTGCCGGCGTATAGGCCGCCCGCTCTATTCCCCCGAGCGCATATGCGGCTGACATGTGCGCTCGGGATAAGGAGCAGGCGCCATTACAGTACGGGCCGGGCGCTCTGAGCGCTGGCTTACTTTCTCTTTCTCCGGCAGTCTCTGCCGGCGTATAGGCCGCCCGCTCTATTCCCCCGAGCGCATATGCGGCTGACATGTGCGCTCGGGATAAGGAGCGGACGCCATTACAGCTTCTTCTCGGCCAGTCTGTAGCTCCGCCCACAGGGCTGTCGGAGCTCTTCAGAGGCACGAAGTAGCCTCCAATCAGCGCCGTGGGCGCGATTTTCAGTTAGGAGGGGCCAATTAGTTAGTTCTTCGGCTTCAGGCACGCCCCTCTCTGCTATTGGCTGGCACTCTAGCTGCACGGAGCCGGATTCTCCTCACCGCAGCTGCCAGGGGACACAGACTAGGGTGAGAAAGTTCCTGACGTCAGTGACTTATTTTGTCTGTAAGCACTGTAGTACCAAGATGCCTGGCTCTACTGAGCCCACTTGCCCTGCCTGCTCCACTGCTACCCCAGACCCCCTGGTACCCCCTGATCCCCTTTCGGTTCCGGTGGATTCAGCCGCTCCATCAGCCTGGGTTTTCTTCCCTGACCCAGTATATGGCTGACTGGACCCAAGTCTCCCGTTCGGTGGCTGAGGCCTCCCGGGAGGTGGTGTCTGCCTTGAAGGGGTCTACCCTGCGCAGGGCCTCTGAGAGGGCCCGCTCCTCGTCTCCACATGCTTTGCGCTCTCACAAGCGTACTAGGGGTGCCTCGTCTGACTCTTCCATTGAGTCTTCAGATAGACGTGGGCGTCCCCCTCGTGGGTCCCGTCCCGCCCCCCCCCCCCCCCCCCGTCATCTGGGCACAAACGTCGCTCCTCCAGAGGACGTTCTCAGAGTCACCGCTCTGCAACACCAGAGCCGCGTACCCGGTCAAGGTCGCCCCCCCCTCCAGGACTGCCTCCACTCATTCACATTCTCCTGGTGAACTGGCGGACGAGGCTTCCGAGCCAGCATCTGACTCAGACACCTTTCACTTAAGAGGACCCAGGATCTTCGGATGCCACTCCAGGAGTAAGCCAGCACCTCAGAGGTTCTGCTCTCACGCTGACTTTGACGCCATTCTGGAATCTGCATGGAAACATCCAGACAAGAGGTTCCCAGGAATCAAGATGATTCAGGAACGTTATCCATTTGACAAGGACCTTGTCACTAAGGTGGTTTCCCCTCCCTCACTGGATCCACCAATCTCCGGGATCTCTAAGGCTACTACACTGCCACTGGCAGATGCCGCTGCCTTCAAGGATTCCACGGACAAAAAGGTAGAATCCTTAGCGAAGTTTGCCTCTAAAGCAGCTGGCTCTTCTCTTCTTCCCATCTTCGCCTCGACATGGGTGTCCAAGGCTCTGTCGGAGTGGTGCCTAAAGCTCCATCAGGGTATCTTAGGGGGATCCCCCCCCAGAGGATCTATCTGCTCTGGCTCTCCAATGTTCTAAAGCTGGGGACTTCCTGTGAGCGGCTTCCACGCAGTCAGCCTGTTGTTCTGCCTTTGCTGTGGGTGACCTAGCGGCTCTCCGCTGCTCTATGTGGCTTAAAACTTGGAATGTGGATGCCGCTTCCAAAAGGTCTCTCACTGAGCTTCCCTTTACGGGTGGCCGTCTTTTTGGCAGGCGCCTTGATGAGATTATCTCTGAGGCGACAGGAGGTAAGAGTTCCTTGTTGCCTCAAAATAAGGCTCGCCCTACTTCCCAAAGGAAGTTCTCGTCCTTGCGGTCCTTCGGACCATTGGCTCCAGCAAAGGGTCCGGGCAGGCGCCTTCGCGGGACAAGAAGGCTCCCTCGTTCCGGACGCGCCCGTCTTGGAAGTCGGACACCAACCGGTCCGGCCGGTTTGCGCCCAAATCAGGCAACCACAAACCCACTTCTGCATGAAGTGAAGCCCCCACCCGCGTTTTTTTCTTCTCGGGTGGGAGGTCGTCTCTTACTTTTTCTAGACATCTGGACCTCACACATTCAGGACTCGTGGGTCAGGGACGTGGTGTCCAACGGTTACCGAATCGAATTCGCCTCCCTTCTGAGGGATCGCTTTTTTTTTATCCCGGGCTCCCCGGTCTCCTTTTCTGGCGAAGCAATTTCGAGAGGCTCTTCGGTCTCTGCTTTTCCAAGGGGTTATCGTTCCCATTCCTCCAGGGGCACGGTTTCGGGGTTTCTATTCCAATATTTTTGTGGTTCCCAAGAAGGATGGTCCTGTGTGACCAATCCTAGACCTCAAGCGTCTCAACAGTCATCTTCTTATCCGCCGCTTCCGAATGGAGTCTCTCCGTTCGGTGGTGGCGTCCCTGGAACAAGGGGAGTTTCTTCCTCGGTGGACATCAAGGATGCCTACCTCCATGTCCCAATATTTCCAGGCCATCATCGGTACCTCCACTTTGCGGTTCCGGAGGGGCATTTTCAATTTATAGCCCCCCCCCTTTGGCCTGGCCACGCCTCCTCGGGTCTTTACCAAGATCCTTGCGCCAGTGATGGGCCTGTTACGGTCGAGGGGAGTCTCGGTGATACTCTACCTGGACGACCTTCTCATCAAGGCTCCAACCAGAGCCCAGACTCTGGAGAATGTGGACGTCTCTCTCCACACTCTGGATCGCTTCGGGTGGATGGTCAACTGGGACAAGTCAGTCCTCTCCCCTACCCAGTCTCTAACCTTGGGACTTCGCTTCGACACGGCCTCTGCCCGAATTTGCCTCCCGCCGGACAAACGTCTGGCGCTTCTGTCGGGGTTCCGCTCCCTTCTGACCCAGGTCTCAGTCTCCATCCGCACTTGTATGGAAGTCCTGGGTCGGATGGTAGCAACTATGGAGGCCGTACCCTTTGCCCAGTTTCATTACCGCCCTCTTCAACTGGCGATTCTCCTTTGTCCCTCAATCATCAGATTGTTCTCCCTCGCAGGGTCCGTCAGTCTCTGCTCTGGTGGCTCCGCTCCCCCCTGCTTCTCCAAGGGCGGTAATTTCTTCCCCTTCACTGGCAGGTAGTTACAACGGATGCCAGCCTGTCGGGCTGGGGCGGCGTGTTCAGGGATTGGACGGTTCAGGGACTCTGGTCTCCCCGAGAGGCCCTTTTTCCGATAAATTTATTGGAATTACGGGCGATTCTTCTTTGTCTTCTTCATTGGGAGTCCCGGCTTCAGTCCCGTCCTGTCCACGTCCAGTCGGACAACGCCACAGCCGTGGCGTACATAAATCAACAAGGCGGCACTCGCAGCTCGGCAGCCATGGCCGAGGTGACCAAGATTTTCATCTGGGCGGAAAGCAAGGTTCCGGCCATTTCGGCGATTCACTTTCCGGGGGTGCTCAACTAGGAAGCGGACTTCCTCAGTCGGTCCTCACCCGACCCTGGCGAGTGGTCTCTACATCCAGAGGTCTTCACGCAACTCTGCGACCTCTGGGGCTTCCGGACATGGACCTCTTCGCGTTCCGGCACAATCGGAAGATCCTTCCTTTTGTGTCCAAGTCCCGGGACCCTCAGGCTCTGGCCGTGGACGCCCTAGTGATTCCTTGGGCGGGGTTTGCCCTACCCTATCTGTTCCCTCCCCTTCCGCTCCTTTCCAGGGTTCTGAGGAAGCTCAAAACAGAGGACGTCCCCGCCATTCTGGTAGCTCCAGATTGGCCCCGAAGGTCGTGGTACGCCGACGTAGTCAGGCTCTTGGACGACGCTCCACTGCGCCTTCTGCTCCGTCCGGACCTGCTCTCTCAGGGTCCTCCTTGCCACCCCAATTTACAGTCGTTGCATTTGACGGCGTGGTGGTTGAGACCGCGGTTTTGAGGGACGGGGGGGGGGGGGGGGGGGGGTTCTCTTCCCAAGTCATTCACACCATGCTCAGGGCTCGTAAGCCCTCCTCCGCAAGAATTTACCACCGTCCTTGGCGGTCTTATTTTCGTTGGTGTGAAGCTCAGGACTTGTCCCCTGTAACCTTCTAGGTTCCCCGTCTTCTCTCCTTTTTGCAGTCGGGTTTGGAACTGGGGTTGTCTCTCAGTTCCCTTAAAGGTCAGGTTTCGGCCCTTGCTATTCTTTTCCAGCGGCCTCTGGCTTCTAGTTCTCATGTCCGGACCTTCCTTCAAGGAGTGGCACATGCTGTTCCTCCTTATCGGTCACCCTCTCCCCCTTGGGACTTGAATCTGGTTCTGAGTGCCCTCCAGGGTGAACCCTTTGAGCCCTTTAGAGAGGTGTCTCTCCGCCTCTTTTCTTGGAAAGTGGCGTTTCTTGTTGCTATCACCTCCATCCGGAGGGTGTCTGAATTGGCAGCTCTCTCCTGCCGTTCTCCGTTTCTGGTGATCCACCAGGACAAGGTTGTTTTCCGGCCAGATCGTTACTTTTTGCCTAAGGTGGTTTTGGCCTTTTAATCTCAATGAGGACATTGTCCTCCCGTATTTTTGTCCTGCTCCTTCTCATCCTAAGTAGCGCTTACTACACAAGCTGGATGTAGTTCGGGCTGTTCGGTCTTATCTCTCCATCACTTCTTCGTTTTGTCAGTGTGATTCCTTTTTCGTCCTTTACAGAAGGTCGTTGTAAGGGACAGTCTGCTTCCAAGGCCACCATTTCCCGGTGGATTCGGTCCGCCATTTCGGAAGCCTATCGCTGTAAGGGGAAGATTCCTCCTTTCAAGGTTGTGGCTCATTCTACCCGTTCTGTTGGGGCATCCTGGGCTCTCCAGAATAGAGCCTCGGCCTCGCAGATTTGCAAGGCGGCTACCTGGTCATCTTTGCACACTTTCTCGAGGTTCTACCGAGTTCATACCTTCGCATCGGCTGATGCTAGTCTGGGCCGTAAAGTGTTGCTGGCGGCAGTGGAACGGCCGTCTGCCTGACTGCTTATCTGCCCACCCAAGGGACGGCTTTGGTACGTCCCACGGTCTGTGTCCCCTAATGGAGCCGATAGAGAAAAGGAGATTTTTGTTTAATTACCGTAAAATCTCTTTCTCGAAGGATCCATTGGGGGACACAGGTCCCGCCCTTTTTTAAGGTTTCCTTTGGTTCTCTGTCCGAGGGTGTGTTCAGTTATGTTTTTTTCTTCTGGTTCTTGGACAGTTTTGGTTTTTTCTTGACCTGTTGGTCCTCTCCTTTTGCTCTGGAACTTAAACTGATTACCTCAGGGCCTGAAGGCGGGTGTATCCTGCTGGGAGGAGCCGACTTTTTTTTATTACCATAGTGTCACACCTCGTAGAGACAGCAGCATACACCCACGGTCGGTGTCCCCCAATGGATCCTTCGAGAAAGAGATTTTATGGTAAGTAAACAAAAATCTCGTTTTTTGCGTTTTCATTTTTCCATAACCTTTTTCTCTTTATTTTTTTCCATCCACAGACACATGAGGCTCGTTTTTTGTGCGACAAATTGTACTTTGAAGTGACATTGAGGGAGATTTATCAAAACCTGTGATGAGGAAAATTTGCCCAGTTGCCAATAGCAACCAATCAGATCGCTTCTTTCAGTTTTAACAAGGCCTCTGGAAAATGAAAGAAGGGATCTGATTGGTTGCTATGGGCAACTCAGCAACTTTTCCTCTGGACAGGTTTTGATAAACCTCCCTTATTGTTCCTTTTTACAACATATGTGGGAAGCCTATTGGCTGAATTTTTGTGAGGGGGGAGTTTTCCGCCCCCCACACGTTCAGGCAGAGCGTCATGTAGTTGTGGGTAGGGGGAGGGGTATATAACGCCCCTGCTCCTACGGGAGGGGCGTTCATGACGTTTTGCAGAAGGGGACAGGTCACCGTGTGCTGCTGCGGTTTCCGGCGATCACATCTCCCGCCATCAGTGAGCTCCTCTGTCCACGTGAGCAGTAAAGGCCCCTGCCGCTTCCTGGCATTTAGCTCGGGCCGCAGAGGTAGAGTTTATTTATGTTATGTATGCCGGTCTCTGGGTCAGAAGGCTCCAGATAGACGGCCGGCGCATAGTGTGGCAGGGGTCATATGTGAGCTGCTGCTATTTGCCTGGTAAGTGTTGGACTCCGCCTCAAATGGGGGGGGGGGATTTAGTAATTGTCCGACGGCTTCTGAGTCTGACTCCCCTTTACGCACCGGGCGCATGGAAGTCCTCATTGGGCGGCTCTGTCCTACGGCAGGCATTTGAGTTTTCCGTCACTCTGGGAGCTCTGCGGGCTTTGCTCCCTCTGCTCAACCAAATCAGTGTAGACGCTCGTCCGATTGCATGTAAATGAACCGCAACCGGCTCTGTGTAAAAACGTTAGGTAATTTTCTAATAGACTTCGGTCTTCCAATACCTCTGCTTGCCGTCAGGGAACATACTAATTTCAAATTCAAACCGTTCTGAGCTAGCCCGTACACAGTCTAGTGTTCGTTACAACGTATCCACAATCAATCCATTACACTCAAACTGTCCCAGGGAGTTACATCAGGGCACACACATGGCTGATACACGCCAAATCACAGGTTCAAACTAGGTAAATTTCACACACTCACAGCAACATTATTCCACGCACCCTCATAGCAAACTCCGCACGATTCACTCATAACTTTCACACTGCAAGTACGATCCTAGGTTTAAGTTACCATACTCAAAGTTTGATACTGCACATACGCTCATAGGCACGGTTCATATATTTATGGCACGTCATACTGTCCATACGCTCATGGTGTGTGCACGGTAATATGCTTATAATTATTGTTTGTACGGTCACGACATCCATACTATCCATATGCTCTCAGCATTTATACTGGTCACACACACAACTTTATACTGTTTCATGGGTAGGGGGGCATCTTCACTGTTTGTACCTTCAGGGCACTCAATACGGTACACACGGTTCATAGCTTTACACCGTACATGCACTCTTAGCGTTTATTCTGCACACAAGTGTTTAGCGTCTATTCTGCATTCACACAATTGTACTGCACGTACACACAAAAAAAAAAAATCAGGGCACACACTTCCTGACGCATAGCACAAACAGAGGTATTAAACTAATCAAATTCGTTGAATTACCATTTACAAGCATGTGGCATGGTGCCAGATTGGTTAACACGTGCATGACATTTATTCTGTTCATACATTCATGGCATTTAGGCTGGTCATACGCTCATGGCTTGTCATACCGTCATGCCTTTCTTTTACTCATGGCTCGGTATACTGTTCATACGCTCACAGCATTTCACTTGGTTCACACGCTCATTGTTTTACACCGTCCTCACGCTCATGGCATTCATACTGCATACACTCTTGGCTTTTACTGTACACATTCATAACATTCACACTATTCATACGCTCTTGGCATTTAAGCTGTCCATACGCTCAAGTAATTTATGCCATACGCATTTGTTCATACGCTTATCACATTTACACTGTTCATATGCCGTGGTGTTTACACTGGGTATTTGCTGTGGTGTTTACACTGTTCATGCGCTCTGGCGGTTATTTTTCATTATGCTCATGGTATTTATTCTGTTGCATGTTCAGGACATCGGCACTGTCTCATGCTGTTCATACATGGCATTACACTGTTCTTACATTCCATGTATGTGCTGGTGGCGCATACACTGGGGGGGGGGGGGGGGGGCGCACATAGTATTCATGCTGTTCCAGGCTCATGCCACTGGTATTGCTCACTTGTTCATGGCGGTATGCTGTGCGTACACTCGGGGCGTTTGGCGCATGGCATTTACAGTTTGTGGGTCATGGCTATATGTTCTTGGGTGCTCATGGTACTCATTCGCTCATGGAACGCACTGTCTATACGATTGTGGCATTCATGGTGGTCATAAGCAATAGTAGTTATACTATCGTTTCGCTCGTGCCAGTTATACTCTGCATACACTCGTGGCATTAATTCTGCTCATACGCACATGATAGTTATACTTATCACTTACTCACAATATTCATACTGTTCACACACCCACGGGTTTGCTGTCATATGCACATGGCGTTTTTACTATTTATACGATCACAACGTACATACTGGTCATACACTCACGGCGTTGATACTGTTGAATACACCCATGGCTGTTACACTGTTCATAAGCTCATGGTATTTACATACGTTCATGGCATCATCACTGTGTTTGGTAAGCATACTATTTCACACACTATTGGGTCTTCCGCTTATGGCTTGCACACGGTTCATACACCCATAGTCATACTGTCCATATGCAATGGCTTTTATTCGGATCATATGTTAATGGTATTTATACCGATCATCCGCTCATGGCATTTACACGGCCCATACGCCCATGGCATTGACATTACGCCTATGCCATTCGTACCCTTTCATACGCTCATAGCATCCATAACATTCTGTTCATTCTTCCTTAGCTCTCACTGTTTCATACGCTCATGGTTCCAATGTTCATAAGCCAATCATAGTATTCCACAGTACGCATGGCTTTGCTGATCATGCACTCTCGTTGTTAATACATCCATAGCTTTATGCCACACAGGCACTCTTGACACAGGACTGCTTGTGCGTGTGTGGGGATTGGTTTCTCTGGGTTACAGGTGCCCCGGGCATTTGGGTTGTCTGGAAGCTCATGACATCGGCGAGCTGGTGGGGTGGCTGTGGTGTATATGCTCATAACATTTACTGTAAGTGGCGAGTGCTTTTATGCAGTTCTAGTATACACACGCTTATAACTACTGTGCTCCCGCTTGGGGCTTACATTATAGTACTCCCATTTATTGCCAAAGTTACGTCACACTGACATAGGTTGTCAGTTCCTGTTATGCCTGCCACGTCTGCAGGGGGGAGACACCTCACAGGTCATTGTTACTGACACGCCTTGAGAGCAACGTTACGATACACAGGTGGTGCTTTACCTATTAAGCCGGCCACAACCGCAGGGGGGAGGCACACACAGGTTGTTGTCCGACACGTCTCCAGAACAAACATAGGTGGTTGTTTTCCTATTATACCTGCCACTTGCAGGGGGAGACACCATGCTGGTTCTTGTTGCTGACACATCTTCAGAGAAATGAGATCATGACACAAAGGTGGTCGTTTACCTGGTATGCCTGCCACATCTGCAAGGGGGGCACCATGCAGGTCATTGTTACTGACACTCCTTCAGAGTAATAACAGTTCGCACATAGGGGGTTGGTCACTTGATATGCCTGCCACGACTGCAGGGGGAAGCACCACGCAGGTTATTGTTCCTGACACATCTTCCGAGCAACAGCATTACGACACATAGGTGGTTGTTTACCTGTTATGCCTACCACTTTTACGGGAAAAAAAAAAAATGCACCATGCAGGGTATTTTACTGACACTGCTGCAGAGCAATTATATTACGACACATAGGTGGCTTGTTTACCAGTCATGCCTGCCATATCTGCAGGGGGAGGCACTATGCAGGTTACTGGTACTGACACGTCTTCAGAGCAATAACATCTCTATTCATAGGCTGTTGTACACCCGTGATACCGGCCACTTCTGCAGGGGAATGCACCACATAATTGTTGCTACTGACACGTTTTCTTATAAGCAAACCTCATGATACATAGTGGGGGTACACCCGTTCACTGCCATGTCTGCAGAGGGAAGCACGACATAGTTGTTGTCACGGACACACCTTCAGAGCAACGACATCGACAGACAGATGGATGTTTACCTATGATGCCTGCCATGTCTGCAGGGGGTGGCACCACACAGTTAATTGCTACTGACACGTCTTCAAAGCAATAACTATACAACATGTGTGGTTGTTTACCCATTATGCCTGCCACGTCTGCAGGGGTCGGTATCACACAAGTTATGGTTACTGACACATCTTGAGAGCAATATTTCGACACTTAGGTGGTTGTTTACCCATTATGCCTGCCATATTTGCAGGGGGAGGCACCACATAGGGAATTGTTACTGACACGTCTTCAAAGCAATAATATTACGACACACATGTGGTTGTTTGCTCTTTATGCCTGCCATGTTGGCAGGGGGAGGCACCACACAGCTTATTGTTACTGACACGTCTTCAGAGCAATAACATTACGAAATATAGGTGGTTGTTTTACCCAGTATGCCTGCCACGTCGGCAGGGGGTGGCACCACACAGGTTATTGTTACTGACACGTCTTCAGACCAATAACATTATGACATATAGGTGGTTGTTTTACCCAGTATGCCTGCCACGTCGGCAGGGGGAAGGCACCACGCAGGTTGTTGTTACTGAAACATCTTCAGAACAATAACATCACGCTTCACAGACTGTTGTATACCCGTGCTACCAGCCACGTCTGCAGGGGAAGGCACTGCATAATTGTTTTTACTGACACGTCTGCCGAACTACTACGTCACAACAAGTAGGCGGTTGTATATGCTTCATACCTGCCACGCCTGCAGGAGCATACACTGTGAAGTTGTTGTCACGGACACGTTTCTCGTAGAAATAATTTCATGACGCACAGGTCAGGTCTGTCAGGTAGCGTGTTGTGTGTCACTTGCTAACAGTTTATTTTTGCCAACTAATAGCAGGGAACGGATAGTTTCATACGGTGCCTAACAGGTATCTATGGGTTTCCCTCTTACCACTATGTCAAAGGCAAGTATGTTAAAGAGGCATTTATCTGCTTGTATGTCAGTTTGATCTGGTTTCAATGCCGACTCGTTTATTACGGAATAAGAAAGTCTACCACAGCTTTGGTTCCAGGCATCAATTACTACACTAGCTAGTTCGCAGATTCTTTATTTCGGTCTCAATTCAGAGGCAAAATTGGGGTTCGTGTTAAGGTTGTTGGTATTTGATTCATGATTATAAACCCCTTTTCTATTCCTACCAGGTTCATTTTTACCCACTAAAGGCGTGCCCTCCGTCGCGGTCATTGGGCACAAAGCTGACCGTTAGGTTTAGTGTAATGTTTCCCATACAGGTACGTATGTATTACTGTAACCACGAGCACGAGTGTGAAGCCCTGAACACAAATAATATATATAAAATTATGGAGGGAAATTGAAAAGAAAACCACAATTTTGCAACTTTTGGGGAGTTTTGATTCTTACACAGTGCACTTTACGGTAAAGCCACGTTTTCTATATTCTGTAGGTTAAAACGATTGAAATAATCCAGTTGATTTTTTTTTTTCTATTATTGCACCACCTTAAAAAAAAATTTGTAACAAAATCCCTATGCCGAAAATTGTCGTCTTCTAACCCCTAAAGTTTTAATTTTTTGGAATAAGCTGCTCATTTGTTTGCGCCATGATCTTTAAATTTTTTTTATCAGGACCATTTTTGTGTATATGTGACTTTTTGATCACTTTTTACCGCATTTTTGGCATTTAGAATTTTTGCATTCATGCATTTACCACACAAAATCGTAAACTTTACTTTTTTAATAATTCAGCCAATTTCACATGTGGCGATAGCAACTTCTTGTGGAGCACACAACAGCTGATAAGTACTGGAAGGATTAAGATTTTTAATAGAAGTTATTTACAAATCTGTTCCAGGGCAGACCTTCAGGCTGAAGCATGACTTAATAGATGCAGGTTGGGGAGCAAGGCCGGTGACCTGGCAGGACCCCCTGTAGGGGCAAGCTACAACCTACAGGGGGTCCAATATAGAGGAGCAAACTACCTTAAGGGGTCCTATCTACAGGTGGGCTAACTACAGTGGGGGACTACCTAATGGGGCATTCAACACCTACCAAATTGGAAAAACTACCCACTCGAGCAATCCACCTACATAATGGGTTTAGAAGAGTTTGGCTGAAGGAAATCCTCATGACAGCAGCGCTGGATGTAGTGGAAAAAGGGAAAGTGAACAACCCCCATAGGTGTAAGGCCCAGGAGAGGACACACCTGATGCAGCAGCATTCAGCGTGTTACAGACAACACCATACATCAGCCTTTGGCTGTCCAGGCATGATGGGAGTTCTAGTTTTGCAACAGCTGGAGGCACCCTAGTTGGGAAACAATGCCATAGATAAAAAAAAAAAAACAGACACGTATTCCGGCCAATTCAGCATTTTTAATGTAAATGGGTACAAAGTCATGCAAAAAGAGGAAGAAAATAAACATAAAAAAAAAAGGGGGTAAAACCCTAAAACAAGTAAAAGTACTCAGGACAAAAGCCGGAAAAAAAAAAAAAAAAGGAAATCCATTGATCAATTCTCGCATTTTCAAAATGTTTGCATGTGAAGCAGGCAGGCAATAAATTCTAAATTTTCAGATTTTTTTTTATAATACATTATTTACACTTAAATTTTCATGCAAACAGACCCCCCCCAGCCCTCCGCTGTCCACTCTGAAAAATATTCTTTTTTTTTTTTTGTAAATTTTTAAATAATTTATCCCATTCACTAGGATCTGTAGTGTCACTTTAAACATTTTAAAATATTTGTTAAAATTTTTACAATTTTTTTTTCTTATTTACCCCGTCCCTCAGTGGTGGATAAATTACTCCAGTATCCACCCCCCAACCTGTAGCCCTCCAGCTGCTTCATAACTACAACTCCCAGAATGCCTCTCCGGGGATGAAACAGCTGGAGGGCCACAGGGTGGGGAACACGAAGCATGGAGGAGAAAATATATGTAATCTGCCCGTGTTCTAAGGGTCAGCAAAGTGATCGGACAAATACAAAAAAATCTTATAAAACAGACATCGGCCTCCAGGAGAAAACTCCACGTACATAAAATGAGGTAAAAAGAGAAGAAAACAGGGAAGGACATGTATAAATCTTCATATATTAATATTTCCACATCCATAAAATAGCACATTTTAAATAGATCTTTGTATTTAATAAAGACATTCATGTTTCATAAAATCTATCTGGAAGGATTCTCAACATCACAACTTTGTGTATAGTTATGTGTCTGAAAGGATTTTCTACTGTACTGCTTTTTGTATAGTTGTGTATCTGGAAAGATTCTCTACTGTACTGCCTTGTGTATAAATGTGTATCTGGAAGGATTCTCTACTTCACAGTCTTGTGTATAGTAGTGTATCTGAAAGAATTCCCTACTTTACTGCCGTGTATATAGTTGTGTATCTGGAAGGATTCTCTATTGCCTCGAGTACAGTTGTGTGTCTGGAAAGATTCTCTACTGTACTGCCTTGTGTATAATTGTGTGTCTGGAAGGATCTCTACTTCACAGTCTTGGGTATAGTTGTGTATCTGAAAGGATTCCCTACTTTACTGCCTCGTGTATAGTTGTGTATCTGGCAGGATTCTCTACGGTACTGCCTTGTGTATAGTTGTGTATCTGGAAGGATGCTCTACTTTACTGCATTGTGTATAGTTGTGTATCTGGAAGGATTCCCAACTGTACTGCCTCGTGTATGGTTGTATATCTAGAAGGATTCTCTACTTTACTGCCTTGTGTATAGTTGTGTATCTGGAAGGATTCTCTACTGTACTGCCTTGTGTATGGTTGTATAACTAGAAGGATTCTCTACTGTACTGCCTTGTGTATGGTTGTATATCAAGAAGGATTCTCTACTGTACTGCCTTGTGCATAGTTGTGTGGAAGGATTCTCTACTGTGCTTCCTTGTGTATAGTTGTTTATCTGGAAGGATTCTCTACTGTACTGCCTTGTGTATAGTTGTTTATCTGGAAGGATTCTCTAAATTACTGCCTTGTATACAGTTGTGAGTCTGTAAGGCTTCTCTACTTCACAGCCCTGTATATAGTCTCTTCATATCTACATATCTGTAGACTTTTGTGCATTTATAGGTTGACCTGCTTCAGACGACTCGTTCTGTATCTTTATAGAACCAGATCACATTTTCTTTTACGTTTGTTGTCCTTGGATAAAACAATGGAAATTAAGGGGGAAAAAAGTCTGGAAAAGGAATTGTAGGGAACAGTAAAAACAAGAAAAAACAAAATAGGAGGAAAATGATCTCTAAATTTTTGTTAAATTAACCAAAAAAAAAATTAAAAAATACGGTAGATTAAAAAAAATTGTATTCTTGAACACAAGATGACATTGGGGGTTATATATATATATATATATATATATATATATATATATATATATATTACATAAAAATAAAATCTACAAAAAACAGAAACGCAGCATAGCATGAATCCAAGGCTGTGTCCGGATCTTTTAGGTTTATCCATTTTTATATAATTAATAAGTGTCAAAAATTGTAATAAAACTCTTATTTTTCGGGGAGGCTCCCCGGCGGGTAGAGAACGCGGCGTGCGTTGTGCGCTCGTCTTAGTGTTTTGTGATTATATTAAAAAACGGACATCGGCCATGTTATACCGCCATATCCAGCTGAGGCACAGACTTTCTAATCCCCCGGACCCCCTCATCATCATCATTTTATACCCCGCCCCCTGTACAGCAGTGCGAAAATGTTACAGATTTACAAATAATAGCAACGCTCTAAACTCCGTCGTCTGACAGCAAAGGCTCCAGGGTGGCGGCGCCCGAAACGCGTCGCTCTGCATTGGTTTAAGACCAGTGTTTCCCAACCAGGGTGCCTCCAGCTGTTGCAAAACTACAACTCCCAGCATGCTCGGACAGCCTTTGGCTGTCTGAGCATGCTGGGAGTTGTAGTTTTGCAACAGCTGGAGACACCCTGGTTGGGAAACACTGGATGAAAGTGACGACCAAACCCCCCACCCCCCCCCCCCCCTTTTTTTTAAATGAACTAATAGTGCAATAGACTCTCCCCTAAAGACAATCTCTGCCGGCAAAGCACAGGCGCTAGCCGGCTAACGTCTGCGTTACGCGGAGACCCCAGATCTGTGCGTCGTCTCGTAGAACTCCTCCTCCTCCCGCCATCCCCCATAAACATAACTCCTCCCCCCCCCCCAGGACAATGAAAAACACTTAAAAAAAAAAATAAAAAAACAACTTTACAAAACACAATGACATAAAAATAACAGAAAAACATGAAAAATATTCAGCAATAACCGTAAAAAAAACCATATTACTTGACTATAATATGAGTATCAAAGTGCATGAAATGACACCAGTGAAATAAATAATTCAGCTGCCTGAGTGTGATGCTCACGTGACCCTCGCCACAAATGTACAGATATATATATATGTATATACACACAGCCCTATATATATATATGTATATATTTATATACGGATATATACACACACGCACATAGCCATGGATGCACACCAATACTTACACCCACATGCAATGGTAACCGACCTCCTCCCCCCCATCCCCCCACCCCCCCCACACGACCAGTCACATTATATAGATGTATATACACACACCAGCGAGCACACGTGTACATACGGGCAGGTTGGTGGGTCATATACTGGGAAAGAACGTGCAGAAATATATGTATATATATAAACATGTTTGTACAGGTTATCCTATGTACATCAGCCCGTGTACCCTGCGGATATACACAGGCGGGGGGGCGCTGCACCTCGCACAGGGGGGGGCAGCTCATTAAGAGGTATGAGTGATACCACACACGTCCGTCACACATGACTATTTACACACACACGTGCGTGGGTGGTGCACAGGCTCCAGGCAGATCCATCGGGAGGAACGAGGGGTTAATTGGTCAGCCCCCTCTTCTGTAAACAGTCCAGATCCTGCGCCTGCTTCATCTCCTTCATCCTGTGCAGGGGAGAGAGAATCGGGTGAGGAACATGAGAGGGAGCAAAGGTCATAGGGTTGCACAGAGCGCCCCATTACTCTCCTATAATAGACGCTACACCTGGGACCATAAGAACTAGAGATTTCCCAATATCAGACATTAGATTTTGTACTGGTGCAAATGTATCCATGATATCCCCCTCCCCTCCAGCTCTGAGGCCTCTTCATTGTTCACTATGTGATCCAGATTGATGCGGACCTTGATGAAGAAGGTCCTGCACCCCTCAGGATGGCAGGAGAAGGTCCTGCACCCCTCAGGATGGCAGGTGAAGGTCCTGCACCCCTTAGGATGGCAGGTGAAGGTCCTGCACCCCTCAGGATGGCAGGCGAAGGTCCTGCACCCCTCAGGATGGCAGGAGAAGGTCCTGCACCGCTCTCGGGATGGCAGGAGAAGGACCTGCACCGCTCTCGGGATGGCAGGAGAAGGACCTGCACCGCTCTCGGGATGGCAGGAGAAGGTCCTGCACCGCTCTCAGGATGGCAGGAGAAGGTCCTGCACCGCTCTCAGGATGGCAGGAGAAGGTCCTGCACCGCTCTCAGGATGGCAGGAGAAGGTCCTGCACCGCTCTCAGGATGGCAGGAGAAGGTCCTGCACCGCTCTCAGGATGGCAGGAGAAGGTCCTGCACCGCTCTCGGGATGGCAGGAGAAGGTCCTGCACTGCTCTCGGGATGGCAGGAGAAGTAACAGAGGGAAGGATGCAGAGGCCTCAGCGTGGGAGCAGAGGGAAGGTGAGGGGGATTTTAATTATTTTCTTTTAGTGGGGACTTATTGGCGGAACTTCTTTATCAATCTTACAGGGGGTTTCCTGACTACCTAAATACTGCGGGCTGCTAACTAAAAGGGAAGGATTCTCTAGCTACCTACTGGGGGCTTCTATCCAATAGGGGGAATTCCCTTCCTACCTATCTTTTGGGGGCTTTACCTAATAAGGGGATTCCCTCCCTACCTATATTCTGTAAATGAAGGAAAAATGGGGAGACCAGAGGGGGGTGCCTAGTGTGATACCATAAGAGTAGTAGGAGAGAGCAAGAGAATAGATGGGGCCTCTTTAGACCCCAAAGTAATGGCTGCTCACCTTGCAGCAAGTAAAAACCTGCATATCAACCCACAACGGGGTTTAGAGAAGAAGAACCCTTGACAAATATATACACATACATATGTTGTTTCCATGGTTCTAGGTGTATATCTACACGTGTGTGTGTATATATATATATCCTCTAAATGCATGAACCTTGGTACTCCTAAGGTTCATCTTACACATCTACATTTGTATATAATTAGCTCAGCTATATGTCCTTTGAGCGAACAGCCCTTACTCAAAATTATACAGCCCACCCTGGGGTGTGTATGTGTGTGTGTGTGTATGTATGTATATATATATGTATATATATATGTATATATATATATGTATATATATATATGTATATATATATATGTGTATATATATATATATATATATATATATATATATATATATACACACACATCTAATGATAGGTTTCCACAGCTCATACCCCAGTTGTCCAATTCACCAACAGCTGTCAAATATTGTGTCACGCCCCCTTCCCACTGACACCCCCCTTATATCTACCTTACATACCAACCAATATGCATTAGCACACATTATTCTGTGCCTTCCTATCCTATTCTACCTAATAGCACAGATCAGCATTGTCATACATCCTCTCCCCGTGACAGCGCAGCTATGTCACCGGCAGCACCGGTACACGCACACTTCACTGCTCCGCTAACCATTGGATCTAGCCGGTCACGTGGTTCCCGCCCCTGTGCGACGCCTCCCTAGCAACCACACGATCACTCACTCTGCCACAGTGTCTACTGACCCCAGCGTACGCATCTGGAGTCCGGATGTTTTCATCTGGACACCGGATGTGGACACCAGCTGCGGTTAATGTATTTACATCACTGTATATACATTTTGCACCATATTTGTACATCTGCAGACCAATAGAGGTCCTGTAAAGAATATAACTTTGCATATCATTTAATCATTATGTTTTGTGACTGAACTAAGTACCTTTTATGCAACACACCTGTTTGTAGCCCCTCCCATTTTCTCCTGTATATATACCTGCATGATTGTAACTTTTGACATACTGATCTGAAGAAGGGGGAGGCTCCCCCGAATCCGCCTGTTTTATTGTTTTATGGTTCATCCAATAAACTGTCCAGTGTTTTGTACTACCTGCATCTCTGGCTACAGTTTGTTACCCGCACCAGTGGAACCAGCAGCGCCATCCCAAGGTTTCTTTTTCGCTTTGCTACTGATTGTACCTATATTCTGGGGGCTTCTACCTAATAGGGGGATTCCCTCCCTACCTATATTCTGGGGGCATCTAACTAATAAGGGGGAATTCCTTTTCTACCTATCTTCTGAGGACTTCTACCTAATTGGGTAATTCCCAATCTACCTTCTGGGGGCTTGTACCTAATAGGGGGATTCCCTACCTACTTACTGGAGGATTTTAATTAGAGGGTATTTCTTACCAACCTACCTTCTAAAGGCTTCTTACCTATTTTGGGGAATTCCCTACCTAACTACTGGGGGCTTCAACTTAATATGAAGGGATTCCCTGCCTACTTGGGGCTTATACCTAAGAGAAGGGATTCCAGACTTACTGGGGGCTTCTGCCTGGGGGGGGGGAATTTCCTAATAAGAATCGAGATATCCATAATAAGTGTATAATATTGGTCCTCTACCCCCACTCTTTACCTGTGACGACAACGGCGGAGAAAGCGCATGATCTTGCGGGCGGCCTGGTCTTGCTTCTTGGTGAGAAAGGACCCCCTGGGAAAGACGTGAGAAGTGTCACTTATGGAGGCACACACGAGTTCTTACCAAGACACAGTATAACAACATCCATGTCTGATGTTTTTAGCTTAGCGAAGGCTTTCGAGTCTATAACCACATCTCTCAGTGTATGCCCACCGCATGGTACAGACACAGCAGAAAGCCGTATAGTCCGATATATAAACCACAAGTGAACAATAACACTGAGCATATGTCACAGTGTCATGATTTGTAAAAAAATTTATAAAAAAATAGGCCAAAATGCAGATGCAATGTGTGAAAATTCATCCTTACTGCTTCTATAGGAATTAAGAGTACAAGTAGCAGCCAAGTGCTGATAATTGAATGCCCCTATTTGTTGATCATCAAGTGCTGGTCAGGAGCAGTCAGGGATGTCTTGACACAATGTCAAGGAGGAAAGACATTACCAATGGTCTAGAGCAGTGTTTCCCAACCAAGGTGCCTCCAGCTGTTGCAAAACTACAACTTCCAGCATGCCCGGACAGCCTTTGGCTGTCTGGGCATGCTGAGAGTTGTAGTTTTCCAACAGACTTGTCGCGTGGGTCCCAGCTGCTAAGGGCTTATGGTGGATATCAGTGATAACACTGATGCCAGCCATTAACCCTTTAAATCACGACATCTAAAGCATCTGCATAGCTTTGGGAGACTCATTGGACACCCATCAGCACCACTTCAGGGGGTTAAATGAGTCAAGATGGCAGCCGGAGGTCCCTTCACCTGTGATCCCCTTGCATGGTCTGACTTCTGCCAGGCTATACAAGTGGATCACCAATATCACTGATCAGTGCTATCACAATGCATAGTACTGAACAGCAATAGCAATCAATACAGTCCTATAATCACTCACTTGATGCGATGTTGCAGAGCTGGGCCCGCACGGGAACCCTCTCTGTAGCTGCGGTAACATTGCTGAATAAGCACAGCTGCCCGCCGGCTCTGCTGGAAACGCTTCTGCTCGTAGTAACTACGGAACTTGGACTGGATCAGGATGGCCGCCTGTGTCATCTTCTTGTACAGTGCATACTGGGGAAGGGAAAAAAATACAGAAGTGTCAATGGGTTCGAACTGGTCTGACCAGATGAAGACCGACACATACAGTGGGGAAAAAAGTATTTAGTCAGCCACCAATTGTGCAAGTTCTCCCACGTAATGATGAGAGGCTGTAATTTTCATCATAGTTTATAACCTCAACTATGAGAGACATAGGGAGAAAAAAAATTCATAAAATCACATTGTCAGATTTTTAAAGAATTTTTTTGCAAATTATGGTGGAAAATAAGTATTTGGTCGCCTACAAACAAGCAAGATTTCTGTCTCTCACAGACCTGTAACTTCTTCTTTAAGAGTCTCCTCTGTCGTCCACTCGTTACCTGTATTAATGGCTCCTGTATGAACTTGTTATCAGTATAAAAGACACCTGTCCACAACCTCAAACAGTCACACTCCAAACTCCACTATGGCCAAGACCAAAGAGCTGTCGCAGGACACCAGAAACAAAATTGTAGACCTGCACCAGGCTGGGAAGACTGAATCTGCAATAGGCAAGCAGCTTGGTGTGAAGAAATCAACTGTGGGAGCAATTATTAGAAAATGGAAGACATACAAGACCACTGATAATCTCCCTCGATCTGAGGCTCCACGCAAGATCTCACCCCGTGGTGTCAAAATGATTACAAGAACGATGAGCAAAAATCCCAGGACCACACGGGGGGACCTAGTGAATGACCTGCAGAGAGCCGGGACCAAAGTAACAAAGGCTACCATTAGTAACACACTACACCGCCAGGGACTCAAATCATGCAGTGCCAGATGTGTCCCCCTGCTTAAGCCAGTACATGTCCGGGCCAGTCTGAAGTTTGCTAGAGAGAATTTGGATGGTCCAGAAGAGGATTGGGAGAATGTCATATGGTCAGATGAAACCAAAGTAGAACTTTTTGGTAAAAACTCAACTCATCGTGTTTGGAGGAGAAAGAATGCTGAGTTGCAACCAAAGAACATCATACCTACTGTGAAGCATCAGGGTGGAAACATCATGCTTTGGGGCTGTTTTTCTGCTAAGGGACCAGGACGACTGATTCCTTTAAAGGAAAGAATGAATGGGGCCATGTATACTGAGATTTTGAGTGAAAACCTCCTTCCATCAGCAAGGGCATTGAAGATGAAACGTGGCTGGGTCTTTTATCATGACAATGATCCCAAACAAACTGCCTGGGCAACGAAGGAGTGGCTTCGTAAGAAGCATTTCAAGGTCCTGGAGTGGCCTAGCCAGTCTCCAGATCTCAACCCCATAGAAAACCTTTGGAGGGAGTTGAAAGTCTGTGTTGCCCAGCAAAAGCACAAAACATCACTGCTCTAGAGGAGATCTGCATGGAGGAATGGGCCAAAATACCAGCAACAGTGTGTGAGAACCTTGTGAAGACAGAAAACATGTGACCTCTGTCATTGCCAACAAAGGGATATAACAAAGTATTGAGATTAACTTTTCTTATTGACCAAATACTTATTATCCACCATAATTTGCAAATAAATTCTTTAATAATCAGACAATGTGATTTTATGGATTTTTTCTCATTCTGTCTCTCATAGTTGAGGTTATAACCTATGATGATAATTACAGCCTCTCATCTTTATAAGGGGGAGAACTTGCACATTTGGTGGCTGACTAAATATTTTTTTGCCCCACTGTATCCCCTTCTATGCCGGCTTCTCAGGACATTCTAAACATTATTTATTACAATATTGACCACTAGATGGCGACACTCTCTCATAATATTTCTGACCATTAGATGGCAGATGACTACGCCCAACGCTTTAGTTTGGAGATCGGGAAGGAACGAGCTGGAGATCATGCAGACATTACACCGTAGTGCAATGTTTTCCAAGCAGTGTGCCTAAAGCAAAACTACAACTCCTAGCATGCCCGCACAGCCTTTAGCCATAGACTAAACAGAGGAGTCTCCCCATAACAAGCACATTCACTCTAGGGCCGAAATTAGGAAATTGGTGTCATCAGAAGTGTCTCCTCCCTCAAGGAAACCACAGGTTTTTACCTTTAGCGCAATCCATGTCAGCTTGTAAAAGAAGAAGGCTTGGGTTAGTGGTTAGTGGGTTAGAGTGACCCCTAAAGTAAGATGGCCCATGTATGGTCTGACCCCAGGATGCAATATCCATCAAATTCAGAAAACACATCAATGACAGATCCTTCTCTACAGCCCCAATCTATGACAGATCCTTCTCTACAGCCCCAATCAATGACAGATCCTTCTCTACAGCCCCAATCAATGACAGATCCTTCTCTACAGCCCCAATCTATGACAGATCCTTCTCTACAGCCCCAATCTATGACAGATCCTTCTCTACAGCCCAATCTATGACAGATCCTTCTCTACAGCCCCAATCTATGACAGATCCTTCTCTACAGCCCCAATCTATGACAGATCCTTCTCTACAGCCCAATCTATGACAGATCCTTCTCTACAGCCCCAATCTATGACAGATCCTTCTCTACAGCCCAATCTATGACAGATCCTTCTCTACAGCCCAATCTATGACAGATCCTTCTCTACAGCCCAATCTATGACAGATCCTTCTCTACAGACCAATCAGTGACAGATCCTTCTCTACAGCCCCAATCAATGACAGATCCTTCTCTACAGCCCAATCTATGAAAGATCCTTCTCTACAGCCCAATCTATGACAGATCCTTCTCTACAGCCCAATCAATAACAGATCCTTCTCTACAGCCCAATCTATGACAGATCCTTCTCTACAGCCCAATCAATGACAGATCCTTCTCTACAGCCCAATCAATGACAGATCCTTCTTTACAGCCCCAATCAATAACAGATCCTTCTCTGCAGCCCAATTAGTGACAGATCCTTCTCTACAGCCCAATCTATGACAGATCCTTCTCTACAGCCCAATCTATGACAGATCCTTCTCTACAGCCCAATCTATGACAGATCCTTCTCTACAGCCCAATCAATGACAGATCCTTCTCTACAGCCCAATCAATGACAGATCCTTCTCTCCAGCCCAATCTATGACAGATCCTTCTCTACAGCCCAATCTATGACAGATCCTTCTCTACAGCCCAATCTATGACAGATCCTTCTCTACAGCCCAATCTATGACAGATCCTTCTCTACAGCCCAATCTATGACAGATCCTTCTCTACAGCCCAATCTATGACAGATCCTTCTCTACAGCCGAATCAATGACAGATCCTTCTCTACAGCCCCAATCAATGACAGATCCTTCTCTACAGCCCAATCTATGACAGATCCTTTTATACAGCCCCAATGACAGATCCTTCTCTACAGCCCAATCAATGACAGATCCTTCTCTACAGCCCAATCTATGACAGATCCTTCTCTACAGCCCCAATCTATGACAGATCCTTCTCTACAGCCCCAATCTATGACAGATCCTTCTCTACAGCCCCAATCTATGACAGATCCTTCTCTACAGCCCAATCTATGACAGATCCTTCTCTGCAGCCCAATCAATGACAGATCCTTCTCTACAGCCCCAATCAATGACAGATCCTTCTCTACAGCCCAATCAATGACAGATCCTTCTCTACAGCCCAATCTATGACAGATCCTTCTCTACAGCCCAATCTATGACAGATCCTTCTCTACAGCCCAATCTATGACAGATCCTTCTCTACAGCCCAATCTATGACAGATCCTTCTCTACAGCCGAATCAATGACAGATCCTTCTCTACAGCCCCAATCAATGACAGATCCTTCTCTACAGCCCAATCTATGACAGATCCTTCTATACAGCCCCAATCAATGACAGATCCTTCTCTACAGCCCAATCAATGACAGATCCTTCTCTACAGCCCAATCAATGACAGATCCTTCTCTACAGCCCAATCTATGACAGATCCTTCTCTACAGCCCAATCTATGACAGATCCTTCTCTACAGCCCAATCTATGACAGATCCTTCTCTGCAGCCCAATCAATGACAGATCCTTCTCTGCAGCCCAATCAATGACAGATCCTTCTCTGCAGCCCAATCTATGACAGATCCTTCTCTACAGCCCAATCTATGACAGATCCTTCTCTACAGCCCCAATCAATGACAGATCCTTCTCTGCAGCCCAATCTATGACAGATCCTTCTCTACAGCCCAATCAATGACAAATCCTTCTCTACAGCCCAATCAATGACAGATCCTTCTCTACAGCCCAATCTATGACAGATCCTTCTCTACAGCCCAATCAATGACAAATCCTTCTCTACAGCCCAATCAATGACAGATCCTTCTCTACAGCCCAATCAATGACAGATCCTTCTCTACAGCCCAATCTATGACAGATCCTTCTCTACAGCCCAATCAATGACAAATCCTTCTCTACAGCCCAATCAATGACAGATCCTTCTCTACAGCCCAATCAATGACAGATCCTTCTCTACAGCCCAATCTATGACAGATCCTTCTATACAGACCAATCTATGACAGATCCTTCTCTACAGCCCAATCTAAGACAGATCCTTCTCTACAGCCCAATCTATGACAGATCCTTCTCTACAGCCCAATCTATGACAGATCCTTCTCTACAGCCCAATCTATGACAGATCCTTCTCTACAGCCCAATCTATGACAGATCCTTCTCTACAGCCCAATCTATGACAGATCCTTCTCTACAGCCCAATCTATGACAGATCCTTCTCTACAGCCCAATCTATGACAGATCCTTCTCTACAGCCCAATCTATGACAGATCCTTCTCTACAGCCCAATCTATGACAGATCCTTCTCTACAGCCCAATCTATGACAGATCCTTCTCTACAGCCCAATCTATGACAGATCCTTCTCTACAGCCGAATCAATGACAGATCCTTCTCTACAGCCCCAATCAATGACAGATCCTTCTCTACAGCCCAATCTATGACAGATCCTTCTCTACAGCCCAATCAATGACAGATCCTTCTCTACAGCCCAATCAATGACAGATCCTTCTCTACAGCCCAATCTATGACAGATCCTTCTCTACAGCCCAATCTATGACAGATCCTTCTCTACAGCCCAATCTATGACAGATCCTTCTCTGCAGCCCAATCAATGACAGATCCTTCTCTGCAGCCCAATCTATGACAGATCCTTCTCTGCAGCCCAATCTATGACAGATCCTTCTCTACAGCCCAATCAATGACAAATCCTTCTCTACAGCCCAATCAATGACAGATCCTTCTCTACAGCCCAATCTATGACAGATCCTTCTCTACAGCCCAATCAATGACAAATCCTTCTCTACAGCCCAATCAATGACAAATCCTTCTCTACAGCCCAATCAATGACAGATCCTTCTCTACAGCCCAATCAATGACAGATCCTTCTCTACAGCCCAATCTATGACAGATCCTTCTCTACAGCCCAATCTATGACAGATCCTTCTCTACAGCCCAATCTAAGACAGATCCTTCTCTACAGCCCAATCTATGAAAGATCCTTCTCTACAGCCCAATCTATGACAGATCCTTCTCTACAGCCCAATCTATGACAGATCCTTCTCTACAGCCCAATCTATGACAGATCCTTCTCTACAGCCCAATCAATGACAGATCCTTCTCTACAGCCCAATCTATGACAGATCCTTCTCTACAGCCCAATCTATGACAGATCCTTCTCTACAGCCCAATCTATGACAGATCCTTCTCTACAGCCCAATCTATGACAGATCCTTCTCTACAGCCCAATCAATGACAAATCCTTCTCTACAGCCCAATCAATGACAGATCCTTCTCTACAGCCCAATCAATGACAGATCCTTCTCTACAGCCCAATCAATGACAGATCCTTCTCTACAGCCCAATCTATGACAGATCCTTCTCTACAGCCCAATCTATGACAGATCCTTCTCTACAGCCCAATCTAAGACAGATCCTTCTCTACAGCCCAATCTATGAAAGATCCTTCTCTACAGCCCAATCTATGACAGATCCTTCTCTACAGCCCAATCTATGACAGATCCTTCTCTACAGCCCAATCTAAGACAGATCCTTCTCTACAGCCCAATCTATGAAAGATCCTTCTCTACAGCCCAATCTATGACAGATCCTTCTCTACAGCCCAATCTATGACAGATCCTTCTCTACAGCCCAATCTATGACAGATCCTTCTCTACAGACCAATCTATGACAGATCCTTCTCTACAGCCCAATCTAAGACAGATCCTTCTCTACAGCCCAATCTATGAAAGATCCTTCTCTACAGCCCAATCTATGACAGATCCTTCTCTACAGCCCAATCTATGACAGATCCTTCTCTACAGCCCAATCTATGACAGATCCTTCTCTACAGCCCAATCTATGACAGATCCTTCTCTACAGCCCAATCTATGACAGATCCTTCTCTACAGCCCAATCTATGACAGATCCTTCTCTACAGCCCAATCTATGACAGATCCTTCTCTACAGCCCAATCTATGACAGATCCTTCTCTACAGCCCAATCTATGACAGATCCTTCTCTACAGCCCCATCAAGTGTCTTTGTCATGTCACCATTCCAGTGTATGTCAGATCCTTCTCTACATCCCCAACTGCATCAAATAGTGTAGTCCCAATGATGGTGTATACTTGACCAATACATTGCTATGCCCTCTGACCCCCCTCATTGATCAGGTCAGGGTCATTTCTATGTTTAGTGGGTGGAGCCTCTGCCCAAATAATAGGATACCTGCTTGTATTTCCGGTAGCAGCGCTGAATGACAGCAGCCGCCAAGTCCTGCTGTTCCTTTAGTCGTCGTCCCTAGATAAAAAAAATAAAAATAAATATTAAAGTGGATAATGGGTGATCTCCACGTATATAAAGAGCAACGCTACAGGGAGACAACAGAAGCCAAACACAGGGCAAAATTAGTCCCTCCCCCTTGACTCCTCCCAAGAACAACTGCATTTCCTGCTCCTAAGTCAGTGGTCTCTGAACTGTACACCTCCAGATGTTGCAAAACTACAACTCCCAGCGTGTCCAGACAGCCAATGGCTGGAGACGACGCTTATAAGCAATCAGAGAAAGCAGTCAGAGCTCCCACTGTACAAGACAATACTGGACAGTAGGGGGCGCCGCTGGACAATGCTGCGGCCTCTCACCTTGTATTTGCGGAAGGCGGTCTGGATGACTCGAGCCGCCTCATACAGTTCACGCTGCTCGTGGTCCGAGAGGGTCAGGAGGGCAAACTCACTTTCCATGCGTCCACTACTTGAGGCACTGAGAAACTCTGACCAGCGGGCGGCACCTGGAGGGTCAAACCTCTCGAAGGAGATTTCACCCAGAGGAGGCGGAGAGGCCGGGGACGGCGGTGCCTCGGACCTGGAGATGACAAGGAGGTGGTAATGGTAAAACAATAGCAATGTACATGGCAGGGTCACATGATTCATATACAGTGGGGGAAAAAAGTATTTAGTCAGCCATCAATTGTGCAAGTTCTCCCCCTTATAAAGATGAGGCTGTAATTTCCATCATAGGTTATAACCTCAACTATGAGAGACAGAATGAGAAAAAAAATCCATAAAATCACATTTTCTGATTTTTATAGAATTTATTTGCAAATTATGGTGGAAAGTATTTAGTCAATAAGAAAAGTTCATCTCAATACTTTGTTATATCCCCTTTGTTGGTAATAACAGAGGTCAAACGTTTTCTGAAAGTCTTCACAAGGTTTTCACACACTGTTGCTGGTATTTTGTCCCATTCCTCCATGCAGATCTCCTCTAGAGCAGTGATGTTTTGGGGCTGTCGCTGGGCAACACAGAAGACTTTCAACTCCCTCCAAAGGTTTTCTATGGGGTTGAGATCTGGAGACTGGCTAGGCCACTCCAGGACCTTGAAATGCTTCTTACGAAGCCACTCCTTTGTTGCCCGGGCGGTGTGTTTGGGATCATTGCCATGATGAAAGACCCAGCCACGTTTCATCTTCAATGCCCTTGCTGATGGAAGGAGGTTTTCACTCAAAATCTCAGTATACATGGCCCCATTCATTCTTTCCTTTACACGGATCAGTCGTCCTGGTCCCTTAGCAGAAAAACAGCCCCAAAGCGTGATGTTTCCACCCCCATGCTTCACAGTAGGTATGATGTTCTTCGGATGCAAATCAGCATTCTTTATCCTCCAAACACGGCGCATTGAGTTTTTACCAAAATGTTCTACTTTGGTTTCATCTGACCATATGACATTCTCCCAATACTCTTCTGGATCATCCAAATTCTCTCTAGCAAACTTCAGACTGGCCCGGACATGTACTGGCTTAAGCAGGGGGACACGTCTGGCACTGCATGATTTGAGTTCCTGGCGTCGTAGTGTGTTACTGATGGTAGCCTTTGTTACTTTGGTCCCGGCTCTCAGCAGGTCATTCACATGTGGTTCTGGAATTTTTGCTCACCGTTCTTATGATCATTTTGACACCACGGGGTGAGATCTTGCGTGGAGCCTCAGATCGAGGGAGATTATCAGTGGTCTTGTATGTCTTCCATTTTCTAATAATTGCTCCCACAGTTGATTCATTCACACCAAGCTGCTTGCCTATTGCAGATTTAGTCTTCCCAGCCTGGTGTAGGTCTACAATTTTGTTTCTGGTGTCCTGCTCTTTGGTCTTGGCCACAGTGGAGTTTGGAGTGTGACTGTTTGAGGTTGTGCACAGGTGTCTTTTATACTGATAAGTTCATACAGGAGCCATTAATACAGGTAACGAGTGGAGGAGAGAGGAGACTCTTAAAGAAGAAGTTACAGGTCTGTGAGAGCCAGAAATCTGGCTTGTTTGTAGGTGACCAAATACTTATTTTACCAAAGAATTTACCAATTAATTCATTAGAAATCCTACAATGTGATTTCCTGTATTCTTTCCCCCCATTCCGTCTCTCGTAGTTGAGGTTATAAACTAAGATGAAAATTACAGCCTCTCATCTTTTTAAGTGGGAGAACTTGCACATTTGGTGGCTGACTAAATACTTTTTTCCCCACTGTACATGGAGGGGTCACATGACTCATACATGACAGGGTCACATGATTCATACTAGGGCTGCACGATATGGGGAAAATGTGCGATTGCGATTATGGGCCTAAATATCGCGATTTCGATATGCGATGTGAAATAATAAATGGTGAAATCCCGCCATTTCATCTCCCATCTCCTCCATTTTACAACTATCCAGCCATTTCATGCCCACCTCCCATTTCACATCTCCCCCCCCCCCACCCTGTCACATTATCCCCTCATGGTCACATCTTCTCCCATCACATTTCCTCCGCGTCACATAACCCCCCCCCCCCCCACCGCCCCATATCACATCTCACCCCCTGTCACATTCCCCACATTCTTCCCCCATATCACATTCCCTTCTCCCCCTACCACATTCTCCCCCCCATATCACATCTCACCGCCCCTGTTACATTCTCCCCCCACCTTGTGACATCCCCCCGTCACATTCTCCCCCCCCCCCCCCGTCACATACATTCCCCCCGACCCCATTCTCCCCACCAGGTCACATTCTCCCCACCATGTCACATACATTCCCCACTCACCCCATTCTCCCCCCACCCCCGGTACATTCGGCCCCCCTGTCATTCTCCCCCCCCAGTCAAATTCGGCCCCCCATGTCACATTCGGCCCACCATGTCACATTCTCTCCCCCCTTCACATTCTCCCCCCCATGTCACATTCTCTCCACCCCCCGTCACATTCGGCCCCCCATGTCGCATTCTCTCTCCCCCCCCCGTCACATTCTCCCCACCATGTCACATACATTCCCCCTCACCCCATTCTCCCCCTCCCCCGGTACATTCGGCCCCCTTGCCACATTCTCCCCCCCCCCCCCCATGTCACATTCGGCCCCCCCCCCCCCCATGTCACATTCTCCCCCCACTGTCAAATTCGGCCCCCCATGTCACATTCGGCCCCCCATGTCACATTCTCTCCCCCCCCACCCCCCTTCACATTCTCCCCCCCATCCGTCACATTCGGCCCCCCCCCGTCACATTCTCCCCCCCGTCACATTCGGCCCCCACCATGTCACATTCTCCACCCGTCACATTCTCCACCCGTCACATTCGGCCCCCCATGTCACATTCTCTCCCCCCCCACCCCCCTTCACATTCGCCCCCCCCGTCACATTCTCCCCCCCGTCACATTCGGCCCCCCCTGTCACATTCTCCCCACCATGTCACATTCTCCCCACCATGTCACATTCTCCACCCGTCACATTCTCCCCACCATGTCACATTCTCCCCCCCTGTCACATTCCCCCCCCCCCCTGTCACATTCTCCCCACCATGTCACATTCTCCCCACCATGTCACATTCTCCCCACCATGTCACATTCTCCCCCCCCTGTCACATTCTCCCCACCATGTCACATTCTCCCCACCATGTCACATTCTCCCCCCCCCCCTGTCACATTCTCCCCACCATGTCACATTCTCCCCACCATGTCACATTCTCCCCACCATGTCACATTCTCCCCCCCCCCTGTCACATTCTCCCCCCCCTGTCACATTCTCCCCACCATGTCACATTCTCCCCACCATGTCACATTCTCCCCACCATGTCACATTCTCCCCACCATGTCACATTCTCCCCACCATGTCACATTCTCCCCCCCCCCTGTCACATTCTCCCCACCATGTCACATTCTCCCCACCATGTCACATTCTCCCCACCATGTCACATTCTCCCCACCATGTCACATTCTCCCCCCCCCTGTCACATTCGGCCCCCCATGTCACATTCTCCCCACCATGTCACATTCTCCCCCCCCTGTCACATTCTCCCCCCCCCTGTCACATTCGGCCCCCCATGTCACATTCTCCCCTCCCTGTCACATTCGGCCCACCATGTCACATTCTCCACCCCCTGTCACATTCTCCCCTCCCTGTCACATTCGGCCCCCCATGTCACATTCTCCCCCCCCCCCTGTCACATTCTCCCCACCATGTCACATTCTCCCCACCATGTCACATTCTCCCCCCCCCTGTCACATTCGGCCCCCCATGTCACATTCTCCCCACCATGTCACATTCTCCCCACCATGTCACATTCTCCCCCCCCCTGTCACATTCGGCCCCCCATGTCACATTCTCTCCCCCCCCTGTCACATTCTCCCCTCCCTGTCACATTCGGCCCCCCATGTCACATTCTCCCCTCCCTGTCACATTCGGCCCCCCATGTCACATTCTCTCCCCCATGTCACATTCTCCACCCCCTGTCACATTCGGCCCCCCCATGTCACATTCTCTCCCCCATGTCACATTCTCCACCCCCTGTCACATTCGGCCCCCCATGTCACATTCTCCCCTCCCTGTCACATTCGGCCCCCCATGTCACATTCTCTCCCCCCCCTGTCACATTCTCCCCTCCCTGTCACATTCGGCCCCCCATGTCACATTCTCCCCTCCCTGTCACATTCGGCCCCCCATGTCACATTCGGCCCCCCATGTCACATTCGCCACCCCCTGTCACATTCGGCCCCCCCATGTCACATTCTCTCCCCCATGTCACATTCTCCACCCCCTGTCACATTCGGCCTACCCACCATGTCACATTTTGTACTGCAGCAATACACTGGGTTTCCCGGGCGGTTTTCAAATCTCCCACCGGATCCGGTAAACCCAGTGTATTGCTGCTGAAAAAGACCTTTCCCCATCAGCCAATCACGTGATACCGCTGTGGCCAGTGATTGGCTGTAAAGGGAAAGGTCCTACTAGTTGAATGGTGAAGAGAAGAGACACCGGACGGCACGGAGGGAAACGGCATCTGCAGGTTAGCAGAAGTTTTTTTTTTCTTTTCTCCCTGCACCCTTTCCCTTCGCTCACTGATTTTCAACCAGGGTGCCTCCAGCTGTTGTGAAACTAATACTACCAGCATGCACGGACAGCCTTTGCCGGGCATGCTGGAAGTTGTAGTTTTGCAACAACTGGAGGCACCCTGGTTGGGAAACACTGACTTTTAGTATTTAAGTTTGTTTTTACCTGCTCTGGACGGCCCCGCCTGCAGCAGCACGTGAGCCGCCCCGAGCAGAGCTTTCCCGGGGGCCGTATCGCTATATTGCAAAAAGCAAAAATCGTGATTCGACTGCTTTTGCGATATATCGTGCAGCCCTAAATCATACACATGACAGGGTGACGTGCTTCATACCTGGTCACCTTGACTCGTAACCCCTCCATAGATCTCCTATTCACCCGCTTGAAGCGCTGCCCATATCCTCCGATCTCAGAAGGACTCCCATCATCTCCTGGGCTCATCTGAGCAAAGCGAGCCAAAGCACGAGCTGCACGCATTCCCTCACTGTGTGTACACAACGTGTGTGAGCTCGACACTGCTACACCACGACAATTCTACATATACACACAGTCCAGACACTACTACACCACAACAATTCTACATATACAAACAGTCCAGACACTACTACACCACAACAATTCTACATATACAAACAGTCCAGACACTACTACACCACAACAATTCTACATATACAAACAGTCCAGACACTGCTACACCACGACAATTCTACATATACACAGTCCAGACACTACTACAACACGTCCAGTACACACAGTCCAGACACTACTACACCACGACAATTCTACATATACACACAGTCCAGACACTACAACAACACGTCCAGTACACACAGTCCAGACACTACTACACCACGACAATTCTACATATACACAGTCCAGACACTACTACAACACCTCCAGTATACACAGTCCAGACACTACTACACCACGACAATTCTACATATACACAGTCCAGACACTACTACAACACCTCCAGTATACACAGTCCAGACACTGCTACACCACGACAATTCTACATATACACAGTCCAGACACTACTACAACATGTCCAGTACACACAGTCCAGACACTACTACACCACGTCCTGTATACACAGTCCAGACACTACTACACCACGACAATTCTACATATACAAACAGTCCAGACACTACTACAACACGTCCAGTACACACAGTCCAGACACTACTACACCACGACAATTCTACATATACACAGTCCAGACACTACTACAACACGTCCAGTACACACAGTCCAGACACTACTACACCACGACAATTCTACATATACACAGTCCAGACACTACTACAACACCTCCAGTATACACAGTCCAGACACTGCTACACCACGACAATTCTACATATACAAACAGTCCAGACACTACTACACCACGTCCTGTATATACACAGTCCAGACACTACTACACCATGACCTGTATACACACAGTCCAGACACTACTATACCACGACAATTCTACATATACACACAGTCCAGACACTACTACAACACAACAATTCTACATATACACAGCCCAGACACTACTACACCATGACCTGTATACACAGTCCAGACACTACTACACCATGACCTGTATACACAGTCCAGACACTACTACACCATGACCTGTATACACACAGTCCAGACACTACTACACCATGACCTGTATACACACAGTCCAGACACTACTACACCATGACCTGTATACACACAGTCCAGACACTACTACACCATGACCTGTATACACACAGTCCAGACACTACTACACCATGACCTGTATATACACAGTCCAGACACTACTACACCATGACCTGTATACACAGTCCAGACACTACTACACCATGACCTGTATACACAGTCCAGACAATACTACACCATGACCTGTATACACACAGTCCAGACACTACTACACCATGACCTGTATACACACAGTCCAGACACTACTACACCATGACCTGTATATACACAGTCCAGACACTACTACACCATGACCTGTATACACAGTCCAGACACTACTACACCATGACCTGTATACACAGTCCAGACACTACTACGCCATGACCTGTATACACACAGTCCAGACACTACTACACCATGACCTGTATACACAGTCCAGACACTACTACACCACGTCCTGTATACACAGTCCAGACACTACTACGCGATGACCTGTATACACAGTCCAGACACTACTACACCATGACCTGTATACACACAGTCCAGACACTACTACACCATGACCTGTATACACACACAGTCCAGACACTACTACACCATGACCTGTATACACAGTCCAGACACTACTACACCATGACCTGTATACACACAGTCCAGACACTACTACACCATGACCTGTATACACACACAGTCCAGACACTACTACACCATGACCTGTATACACAGTACAGACACTACTACACCATGACCTGTATACACAGTCCAGACACTACTACACCACGTCCTGTATACACAGTCCAGACACTACTACACCACGTCCTGTATACACACACATTCCAGACACTACTACACCATGACCTGTATATACAGTCCAGACACTACTACGCCATGACCTGTATACACAGTCCAGACACTACTACACCATGACCTGTATACACAGTCCAGACACTACTACACCATGACCTGTATACACAGTCCAGACACTACTACACCATGACCTGTATACACAGTCCAGACACTACTACACCACGTCCTGTATACACAGTCCAGACACTACTACACCACGTCCTGTATACACACACATTCCAGACACTACTACACCATGACCTGTATACACAGTCCAGACACTACTACACCATGACCTGTATACACACACAGTCCAGACACTACTACACCATGACCTGTATACACACAGTCCAGACACTACTACACCATGACCTGTATACACAGTCCAGACACTACTACACCACGTCCTGTATACACAGTCCAGACACTACTACGCCATGACCTGTATACACAGTCCAGACACTACTACATCATGACCTGTATACACAGTCCAGACACTACTACACCATGACCTGTATACACAGTCCAGACACTAATACACCATGACCTGTATACACAGTCCAGACACTAATACATTTATACACATACAACTATGTTTTTCACTGACCCGTGTGGGGGTAGCCCTGGCATCTGGTCCGCCGTGTCCAGGTAGCTGGCCAACCACGCCATCGTCTTACTGAGGTTCCCCGATCTCTCTCTGAGGGGCGCAGAGTCTGACGCGGTAAAGTCGTCCTGCTTGATGCGATCTGGTGTGGCTTCTATGATCTGTTCTGCGAGGGTAACCATATCAACCTGGGACAAAGCAGAGCGAGGGCGACAGAGGAAGGATGTGAGGGAGCGCGAGATAGAGAGAAAAAAGGATACAAAATGGCGGAAAATGGAGAGAAAGAACGAGACACAGTGAGAGAAAGTACTTGGGGTAGAAGTGACACGTTACCTGCAGGTAGTCGTGGTTCTCAGTGTCCTCCTGGTATTCAAGGAGATCGGCTTCATCTACTTCAGGAGAGCCCATGTTGTAGCGCACTTGTTCTACCGGGTCCTCGATTTCCCAGGAGGCGGCTCCCATTATTCTGGAATTGGGAGGGGTCTCTACGGGGGTGTCTTGGCTGCTCTCCGGGCTGCAGTCGGGTGAACCGCGTAGGGCTGAGCTACTGGAATAGGCGGAGGTCACAGAGACAGAACCGTCTGATGCCTCTGATGGGGACGGGAGGCTGCTGAGACCTGCGGAGTGGAGAAACCGCCAAAGGTTCAGCACATACTCCGATCCCGAATGTGGAATCTACTTGGACTATATCATAGACGAGGCCCCGTTACCTGTATCGGCGCTGGTGGATAGAGGAGAGAGTCCCCGGCTGATCTCTTGGTGCCCCATGAGTGAATGCCAACCCGACTGCTGTAAGTCTGTCACGTTTCCCAACGCTACCTCCTGCCTCTGCATCTCCTCTAGGGTAGACGCCAGCTTGACGTGTCCTCGCGACCGCGCAACTCCTAGGGGAAGTCTACCCAGAGAGTCCGGTATGGAGAGAGCTCGGCAGTCCCAGCGGAAGAGGAGCGTGGCGGCCTCCGTGTGTCCTAGAGCACAAGCCCACATCTACAGAGGGAAGATTGAGACACCAGATCAGTGTTTACCAATCAGCTGCTGCAAAACTACAACTCCCAGCATGCCCGGACAGCCTCTGGCTGTCCGGGCATGCTGGGAGTAATAGTTTTGCAATAGCGGGAGGGGATCTGGTTTGTAAACACTGCCTCAGATGAATGCAACGCACAGGAGTGCAACTTCACAACGTACATACCAGGGGTGTGCAGGAGAAGTGGTCGACATTCAGAGGGTCCACCTCCAGCTCCACAGCTAAGCTTTGAGAGTGGATGCTCCTAAAGACAAAAAAATGACACGTTATAAGTCATATACCGCTCCTCAGGCGTCTGCTCCCCCCAGATACCAAGGACGCTTTCTCCTTATCTGACACCATCACCCACCTCCACTGTATCAGGGTCTCGATAAGACGGGCATAGCCCTGAGCTGCAGCCAAGTGGAGCAGGGTCATCCCTCGGAAACTCATCTCGTGCGCCAGAAGGTCTGATGTCACCCAGCAGGCCTGCGACATCATCTTTTCGCATACCGCGACCAGCCTGACTTCAAACGAGTCTGTGGCTGACACCTAAAATAGTAGAAGATTCAGACTTCATTCACATTCATGGCAGGACGTAGAGGAGGATCTGGTGATTAACACAGAACGGGAGGATCGAGCGTGAACACTAAATACATCACAGTGCCTGGTATATGAGATCACAAAAGAGCGACCTTGTGTTATCACCAAATAGATCCACCAGTCTACCTATTTGTATCACAGAGAAGAGTCTGGAGGATCTAGTATGACAAACAAGACAGAGTCTGGAGGATCTAGTGTTATAGATAATAGGCAGAGGACACAGGGTCTGGAGGATCTGGGGATATTATAGAGAGGACACAGGGTCTGGAGGATCTGGTAATATCATAGAGAGGACAGAGTGTCTGGAGGATCTGGTGATATCATAGAGAGGACAGAGGGTCTGGAGGATCTGGTAATATCATAGAGAGGACAGAGGGTCTGAAGGATCTGGTGATATCATAGAGAGGACAGAGTGTCTGGAGGATCTGGTGATATCATAGAGAGAACAGAGGGTCTGGAGGATCTGGTAATATCATAGAGAGGACAGAGGGTCTGGAGGATCTGGTGATATAGAGGACACAAGGTCTGGAGGATCTGGTGATATCATAGAGAGGACACAGGGTCTGGAGGATCTGGTGATATCATAGAGAGGACACAGGGTCTGGAGGATCTGGTGATATCATAGAGAGGACACAGGGTCTGGAGGATCTGGTGATATCATAGAGAGGACACGAGGTCTGGAGGATCTGGTGATATCATAGAGAGGACACAGGGTCTGGAGGATCTGGTGATATCATAGAGAGGACACAGGGTCTGGAGGATCTGGTGATATCATAGAGAGGACACAGGGTCTGGAGGATCTGGTGATATCATAGAGAGGACACAGGGTCTGGAGGATCTGGTGATATTATAGAGAGGACACAGGGTCTGGAGGATCTGGTGATATCATAGAGAGGACACAGGGTCTGGAGGATCTGGTGATATCATAGAGAGGACACGAGGTCTGGAGGATCTGGTGATATCATAGAGAGGACACAGGGTCTGGAGGATCTGGTGATATTATAGAGAGGACACAAGGTCTGGAGGATCTGTTGATACCATAGAGAGGACACAGGGTCTGGAGGATCTGGTGATATCATAGAGGACACAGGGTCTGGAGGATCTGGTGATATCATAGAGAGGACACAGGGTCTGGAGGATCTGGTGATATCATAGAGAGGACACAGGGTCTGGAGGATCTGGTGATATTATAGAGAGGACACAAGGTCTGGAGGATCTGGTGATATCATAGAGAGGACACAGGGTCTGGAGGATCTGGTGATATCATGGAGAGGACACAAGGTCTGGAGGATCTGGTGATATCATAGAGAGGACAGAGGGTCTGGAGGATCTGGTAATATCATAGAGAGGACAGAGGGTCTGGAGGATCTGGTAATATCATAGAGAGGACAGAGGGTCTGGAGGATCTGGTGATATCATAGAGAGGACACAGGATCTGGAGGATCTGGTGATATCATGGAGAGGACACAAGGTCTGGAGGATCTGGTGATATCATAGAGAGGACAGAGGGTCTGAAGGATCTGGTGATATCATAGAGAGGACACAGGGTCTGGAGGATCTGGTGATATCATAGAGAGGACACAGGGTCTGGAGGATCTGGTGATATCATAGAGAGGACACAGGGTCTGGAGGATCTGGTGATATCATAGAGAGGACACAGGGTCTGGAGGATCTGGTGATATCATAGAGAGGACACAGGGTCTGGAGGATCTGGTGATATTATAGAGAGGACACAAGGTCTGGAGGATCTGTTGATACCATAGAGAGGACACAGGGTCTGGAGGATCTGGTGATATCATAGAGAGGACACGAGGTCTGGAGGATCTGGTGATATCATAGAGAGGACACAGGGTCTGGAAGATCTGGTGATATTATAGAGAGGACACAGGGTCTGGAGGATCTGGTGATATTATAGAGAGGACACAGGGTCTGTAGGATCTGGTGATATTATAGAGAGGACACAGGGTCTGGAGGATCTGGTGATACCATAGAGAGGACACAGGGTCTGTAGGATCTGGTGATATTATAGAGAGGACAGAGGGTCTGGAGGATCTGGTGATATTATAGAGAGGACACAGGGTCTGGAGGATCTGGTGATATTATAGAGAGGACACAAGGTCTGGAGGATCTGGTGATATCATAGAGAGGACACAGGGTCTGGAGGATCTGGTGATATCATAGAGAGGACACAGGGTCTGTAGGATCTGGTGATATTATAGAGAGGACAGAGGGTCTGGAGGATCTGGTGATACCATAGAGAGGACACAGGGTCTGTAGGATCTGGTGATATTATAGAGAGGACAGAGGGTCTGGAGGATCTGGTGATATTATAGAGAGGACACAGGGTCTGGAGGATCTGGTGATATCATAGAGAGGACACGAGGTCTGGAGGATCTGGTGATATTATAGAGAGGACACAGGGTCTTGTGGTGGTGGGGGTTGGGTGGAGATCCTGTAAACCGTTGGGGTTTGCGGTGCTGGTCAGGAGGAGACCCGGACCCTCTACAGGAGAACACAAAGCCGCCCCCATCCCCCACACTGGACAGACGTGGTGGAAAATATTGTCTGTAACTTAAGAAGCAAATAATCCACTTAGTAAATCTCAAGTGACGTCTAATGGAAAATCAGAGACTGAAGATTCCTCCAAGGACAGAGGGAAAACCACAACAGGATAAAGGGAGGAGGGGGAGCAAGGACTTTATACACAGGTGTGGAGGAGTATATACACAGGTGGGGAGGACTATATACACAGGTGGGGAGGAGGAGTATATACACAGGTGGGGAGGAGGAGTATATACACAGGTGGGGAGGAGTATACACACAGGTGGGGAGGAGTATACACACAGACAGGTAAACACACAGGTGAGGAGCATATACACAGACAGGTATACGCACAGGTGGAGAAGTATATACACAGACAGGTATACACACAGGTCAAGGAGTATATACACAGACATGCATACACACAGGTGAAGGAGTATATACACAGCCAGGTATACACAGCCAGGTATACACACAGGGGAAGGCGTATATACACAGACAGGTATACACACAGGTGTAGGAGTATATACACAGCCAGGTATACACACAGGTGAAGGAGTATATACACAGACAGGTATACACACAGATGGAGGAGTATATACACAGACAGGTATACACACAGATGGAGGAGTATATACATAGACAGGTATACACACAGGTGGAGGAGTATATACACAGACAGGTAAACACATAGGTGAGGAGTATATACACAGACAGGTGAAGGAGTATATACACAGCCAAGTATACACACAGGTGGAGGAGTATATACACAGACAGGTATACACACAGATGGAGGAGTATATACACACAAAGGTATACACACAGGTGGAGGAGTATATACACAGACAGGTTTACACACAGGTGAGGAGTATATACACAGACAGGTAAACACGCAGGTGAGGAGTATATACACAGACAGGTAAACACACAGGTGAGGAGTATATACACAGACAGGTAAACACACAGGTGAGGAGTATATACACAGACAGGTATACGCACAGGTGGAGGAGCATATACACAGACAGGTATACACACAGGTGAAGGAGTATATGCACAGACAAGCATACACACAGGTGAAGGAGTATATACACAGCCAGGTATACACAGACAGGTATACACACAGATGGAGGAGTATATACACAGACAGGTTTACACACAGGTGAAGGAGTATATACACAGACCGGTATACACACAGGTGGAGAAGTATATACACAGACAGGTATACACACAGGTGGAGGAGTATATACACAGACAGGTATACACACAGGTGGAGGAGTATATACACAGACAGGTATACACACAGGTGGAGGAGTATATGCACAGACAGGTATACACACAGGTGGAAGAGTATATACACAGACAGGTATACACACAGGTGGAGGAGTATATACACAGACAGGTATACACACAGGTGGAGGAGTAGATACACAGACAGGTATACACAGGTGAGGAGTATATACAACAGGTGAGGAGTATACACAGACAGGTATACACACAGGTGGAGGAGTATATACACAGACAGGTATACACACAGGTGGAGGAGTATATAAACAGACAGGTATACACACAGGTGGAGGAGTATATACACAGACAGGTATACACACAGGTGGAAGAGTATATACACAGACAGGTATACACACAGGTGGAGGAGTAGATACACAGACAGGTATACACAGGTGAGGAGTATATACAACAGGTGAGGAGTATACACAGACAGGTATACACACTAACCTGACTGTCCCCTCCACGGGGGCCGCTGGGAGGTCTGGCTGGCGGCTGGTGCTGACCGGAGCTCATATCGGCCATCCGTCGCTCCATCTGCTCCAGACGCTCCAGTATAGACATCCTGAACTGATTGTCTGCAGGAAAGAAGAGGACTATGGGTAATAGTGGATGATGATACCGGGATGTGCCCACCGAGACTACTGCCATACTGTGCTACTAACTGATCACCGAGACTACTGCCATACTGTGCTACTAACTGATCACCGAGACTACTGCCATACTGTGCTACTAACTGATCACCGAGACTACTGCCATACTGTGCTACTAACTGATCACCGAGACTACTGCCATACTGTGCTACTAACTGATCACCGAGACTACTGCCACACTGTGCTACTAACTGATCACCGAGACTACTGCCATACTGTGCTACTAACTGATCACCGAGACTACTGCCATACTGTGCTACTAACTGATCACCGAGACTACTGCCACACTGTGCTACTAACTGATCACCGAGACTACTGCCATACTGTGCTACTAACTGATCACCGAGACTACTGCCATACTGTACTACTAACTGATCACAGAGACTACTGCCACACTGTGCTACTAACTGATCACAGAGACTACTGCCACACTGTGCTACTAACTGATCACTAAGACTACTGCCATACTGTGCTACTAACTGATCACCGAGACTACTGCCATACTGTGCTACTAACTGATCACAGAGACTACTGCCATACTGTGCTACTAACTGATCACCGAGACTACTGCCATACTGTGCTACTAACTGATCACCGAGACTACTGCCATACTGTGCTACTAACTGATCACAGAGACTACTGCCATACTGTGCTACTAACTGATCACCGAGACTACTGCCATACTGTGCAACTAACTGATCACTAAGACTACTGCCACACTGTGCTACTAACTGATCACTAAGATTACTGCCATACTGTGCAACTAACTGATCACTAAGACTACTGCCATACTGTGCTACTAACTGATCACTAAGACTACTGCCATACTGTGCTACTAACTGATCACCGAGACTACTGCCACACTGTGCTACTAACTGATCACAGAGACTACTGCCATACTGTACTACTAACTGATCACTAAGACTACTGCCATACTGTGCTACTAACTGATCACTAAGATTACTGCCATACTGTGCAACTAACTGATCACTAAGACTACTGCCATACTGTGCTACTAACTGATCACTAAGATTACTGCCATACTGTGCTACTAACTGATCACCGAGACTACTGCCACACTGTGCTACTAACTGATCACAGAGACTACTGCCATACTGTGCAACTAACTGATCACTAAGACTACTGCCATACTGTGCTACTAACTGATCACTGAGACTACTGCCATACTGTGCAACTAACTGATCACTAAGACTACTGCCATACTGTGCTACTAACTGATCACCGAGACTACTGCCACACTGTGCTACTAACTGATCACCGAGACTACTGCCACACTGTGCTACTAACTGATCACCGAGACTACTGCCATACTGTGCTACTAACTGATCACCGAGACTACTGCCACACTGTGCTACTAACTGATCACCGAGACTACTGCCACACTGTACTACTAACTGATCACCGAGACTACTGCCACACTGTGCTACTAACTGATCACCGAGACTACTGCCATACTGTGCTACTAACTGATCACCGAGACTACTGCCATACTGTGCTACTAACTGATCACAGAGACTACTGCCATACTGTGCTACTAACTGATCACCGAGACTACTGCCACACTGTGCTACTAACTGATCACCGAGACTACTGCCACACTGTGCTACTAACTGATCACCGAGACTACTGCCATACTGTGCTACTAACTGATCACCGAGACTACTGCCATACTGTGCTACAAACTGATCACCGAGACTACTGCCACACTGTGCTACTAACTGATCACCGAGACTACTGCCATACTGTGCTACTAACTGATCACTAAGATTACTGCCATACTGTGCTACTAACTGATCACCGAGACTACTGCCATACTGTGCTACTAACTGATCACCGAGACTACTGCCACACTGTGCTACTAACTGATCACAGAGACTACTGCCATACTGTGCTACTAACTGATCACTAAGACTACTGCCATACTGTGCTACTAACTGATCACCGAGACTACTGCCATACTGTGCTACTAACTGATCACAGAGACTACTGCCATACTGTGCTACTAACTGATCACTAAGATTACTGCCATACTGTGCTACTAACTGATCACCGAGACTACTGCCATACTGTGCTACTAACTGATCACAGAGACTACTGCCATACTGTGCTACTAACTGATCACTAAGATTACTGCCACACTGTGCTACTAACTGATCACCGAGACTACTGCCACACTGTGCTACTAACTGATCACAGAGACTACTGCCACACTGTGCTACTAACTGATCACAGAGACTACTGCCATACTGTGCTACTAACTGATCACCGAGACTACTGCCATACTGTGCAACTAACTGATCACTAAGATTACTGCCATACTGTGCTACTAACTGATCACTAAGATTACTGCCATACTGTGCAACTAACTGATCACTAAGATTACTGCCATACTGTGCTACTAACTGATCACTAAGATTACTGCCATACTGTGCTACTAACTGATCACAGAGACTACTGCCACACTGTGCTACTAACTGATCACCGAGACTACTGCCATACTGTGCTACTAACTGATCACCGAGACTACTGCCATACTGTGCTACTAACTGATCACTAAGATTACTGCCATACTGTGCTACTAACTGATCACAGAGACTACTGCCATACTGTGCTACAAACTGATCACCGAGACTACTGCCACACTGTGCTACTAACTGATCACCGAGACTACTGCCATACTGTGCTACTAACTGATCACAGAGACTACTGCCATACTGTGCTACTAACTGATCACCGAGACTACTGCCATACTGTGCAACTAACTGATCACTAAGATTACTGCCACACTGTGCTACTAACTGATCACTAAGATTACTGCCATACTGTGCTACTAACTGATCACCGAGACTACTGCCACACTGTGCTACTAACTGATCACAGAGACTACTGCCACACTGTGCTACTAACTGATCACCGAGACTACTGCCACACTGTGCAACTAACTGATCACTAAGACTACTGCCATACTGTGCTACTAACTGATCACTGAGACTACTGCCATACTGTGCAACTAACTGATCACTAAGACTACTGCCATACTGTGCTACTAACTGATCACCGAGACTACTGCCATACTGTGCTACTAACTGATCACCGAGACTACTGCCACACTGTGCTACTAACTGATCACCGAGACTACTGCCACACTGTGCTACTAACTGATCACTGAGACTACTGCCATACTGTGCTACTAACTGATCACCGAGACTACTGCCATACTGTGCTACTAACTGATCACCGAGACTACTGCCACACTGTGCTACTAACTGATCACAGAGACTACTGCCATACTGTGCTACTAACTGATCACTAAGATTACTGCCATACTGTGCTACTAACTGATCACCGAGACTACTGCCACACTGTGCAACTAACTGATCACCGAGACTACTGCCATACTGTACTACTAACTGATCACAGAGACTACTGCCATACTGTACTACTAACTGATCACAGAGACTACTGCCATACTGTACTACTAACTGATCACCGAGACTACTGCCACACTGTGCTACTAACTGATCACCGAGACTACTGCCATACTGTACTACTAACTGATCACAGAGACTACTGCCACACTGTGCTACTAACTGATCACAGAGACTACTGCCACACTGTGCTACTAACTGATCACCGAGACTACTGCCATACTGTGCTACTAACTGATCACCGAGACTACTGCCATACTGTGCTACTAACTGATCACTAAGACTACTGCCATACTGTGCTACTAACTGATCACCGAGACTACTGCCATACTGTGCTACTAACTGATCACTAAGACTACTGCCACACTGTGCTACTAACAGATCACCGAGACTACTGCCACACTGTGCTACTAACTGATCACCGAGACTACTGCCACACTGTGCTACTAACTGATCACCGAGACTACTGCCATACTGTGCTACTAACTGATCACAGAGACTACTGCCATACTGTGCTACTAACTGATCACCGAGACTACTGCCACACTGTGCTACTAACTGATCACTGAGACTACTGCCATACTGTGCTACTAACTGATCACTAAGATTACTGCCATACTGTGCTACTAACTGATCACTAAGATTACTGCCACACTGTGCTACTAACTGATCACCGAGACTACTGCCATACTGTGCTACTAACTGATCACCGAGACTACTGCCATACTGTGCTACTAACTGATCACCGAGACTACTGCCACACTGTGCTACTAACTGATCACTAAGACTACTGCCATACTGTGCTACTAACTGATCACCGAGACTACTGCCATACTGTGCTACTAACTGATCACCGAGACTACTGCCATACTGTGCTACTAACTGATCACCGAGACTACTGCCATACTGTGCTACTAACTGATCACCGAGACTACTGCCACACTGTGCTACTAACTGATCACCGAGACTACTGCCACACTGTGCTACTAACTGATCACCGAGACTACTGCCATACTGTGCTACTAACTGATCACAGAGACTACTGCCATACTGTGCTACTAACTGATCACCGAGACTACTGCCACACTGTGCTACTAACTGATCACCGAGACTACTGCCATACTGTGCTACTAACTGATCACCGAGACTACTGCCATACTGTGCTACTAACTGATCACAGAGACTACTGCCACACTGTGCTACTAACTGATCACAGAGACTACTGCCACACTGTGCTACTAACTGATCACAGAGACTACTGCCATACTGTGCTACTAACTGATCACAGAGATTACTGCCATACTGTACTACTAACTGATCACAGAGACTACTGCCATACTGTGCTACTAACTGATCACAGAGATTACTGCCATACTGTACTACTAACTGATCACAGAGACTACTGCCATACTGTGCTACTAACTGATCACCGAGACTACTGCCATACTGTGCTACTAACTGATCACTAAGACTACTGCCATACTGTGCTACTAACTGATCACCGAGACTACTGCCATACTGTGCTACTAACTGATCACCGAGACTACTGCCACACTGTGCTACTAACTGATCACTAAGATTACTGCCATACTGTGCTACTAACTGATCACTAAGATTACTGCCATACTGTGCTACTAACTGATCACAGAGACTACTGCCACACTGTACTACTAACTGATCACTAAGATTACTGCCATACTGTGCTACTAACTGATCACAGAGACTACTGCCACACTGTACTACTAACTGATCACTAAGATTACTGCCATACTGTGCTACTAACTGATCACAGAGACTACTGCCATACTGTGCAACTAACTGATCACTAAGATTACTGCCATACTGTGCTACTAACTGATCACTAAGACTACTGCCATACTGTGCTACTAACTGATCACAGAGACTACTGCCATACTGTGCTACTAACTGATCACTAAGACTACTGCCATACTGTGCTACTAACTGATCACAGAGACTACTGCCATACTGTGCAACTAACTGATCACTAAGATTACTGCCATACTGTGCTACTAACTGATCACTAAGATTACTGCCATACTGTGCTACTAACTGATCACTAAGACTACTGCCATACTGTGCTACTAACTGATCACCGAGACTACTGCCACACTGTGCTACTAACTGATCACAGAGACTACTGCCACACTGTGCTACTAACTGATCACTAAGACTACTGCCATACTGTGCTACTAACTGATCACTAAGACTACTGCCATACTGTGCTACTAACTGATCACCGAGACTACTGCCACACTGTGCTACTAACTGATCACCGAGACTACTGCCACACTGTGCTACTAACTGATCACAGAGACTACTGCCATACTGTGCTACTAACTGATCACAGAGACTACTGCCACACTGTGCTACTAACTGATCACCGAGACTACTGCCATACTGTGCTACTAACTGATCACCGAGACTACTGCCATACTGTGCTACTAACTGATCACCGAGACTACTGCCATACTGTGCTACTAACTGATCACCGAGACTACTGCCATACTGTGCTACTAACTGATCACCGAGACTACTGCCATACTGTGCTACTAACTGATCACAGAGACTACTGCCACACTGTGCTACTAACTGATCACTAAGACTACTGCCATACTGTGCTACTAACTGATCACAGAGACTACTGCCACACTGTGCTACTAACTGATCACCGAGACTACTGCCACACTGTGCTACTAACTGATCACTAAGATTACTGCCACACTGTGCTACTAACTGATCACCGAGACTACTGCCACACTGTGCTACTAACTGATCACCGAGACTACTGCCATACTGTGCTACTAACTGATCACCGAGACTACTGCCACACTGTGCTACTAACTGATCACAGAGACTACTGCCACACTGTGCTACTAACTGATCACCGAGACTACTGCCACACTGTGCTACTAACTGATCACTAAGACTACTGCCATACTGTGCTACTAACTGATCACCGAGACTACTGCCACACTGTGCTACTAACTGATCACCGAGACTACTGCCATACTGTGCTACTAACTGATCACCGAGACTACTGCCATACTGTGCTACTAACTGATCACCGAGACTACTGCCATACTGTGCTACTAACTGATCACCGAGACTACTGCCACACTGTGCTACTAACTGATCACCGAGACTACTGCCATACTGTGCTACTAACTGATCACTAAGACTACTGCCATACTGTGCTACTAACTGATCACCGAGACTACTGCCACACTGTGCTACTAACTGATCACCGAGACTACTGCCATACTGTGCTACTAACTGATCACCGAGACTACTGCCATACTGTGCTACTAACTGATCACCGAGACTACTGCCATACTGTGCTACTAACTGATCACCGAGACTACTGCCACACTGTGCTACTAACTGATCACAGAGACTACTGCCACACTGTGCTACTAACTGATCACCGAGACTACTGCCATACTGTGCTACTAACTGATCACAGAGACTACTGCCATACTGTGCTACTAACTGATCACTAAGACTACTGCCATACTGTGCTACTAACTGATCACAGAGACTACTGCCATACTGTGCAACTAACTGATCACTAAGATTACTGCCATACTGTGCTACTAACTGATCACTAAGATTACTGCCATACTGTGCTACTAACTGATCACTAAGACTACTGCCATACTGTGCTACTAACTGATCACCGAGACTACTGCCACACTGTGCTACTAACTGATCACTAAGACTACTGCCATACTGTGCTACTAACTGATCACTAAGACTACTGCCATACTGTGCTACTAACTGATCACCGAGACTACTGCCACACTGTGCTACTAACTGATCACCGAGACTACTGCCACACTGTGCTACTAACTGATCACAGAGACTACTGCCATACTGTGCTACTAACTGATCACAGAGACTACTGCCACACTGTGCTACTAACTGATCACCGAGACTACTGCCATACTGTGCTACTAACTGATCACCGAGACTACTGCCATACTGTGCTACTAACTGATCACCGAGACTACTGCCATACTGTGCTACTAACTGATCACAGAGACTACTGCCACACTGTGCTACTAACTGATCACCGAGACTACTGCCACACTGTGCTACTAACTGATCACCGAGACTACTGCCACACTGTGCTACTAACTGATCACCGAGACTACTGCCATACTGTGCTACTAACTGATCACTAAGACTACTGCCATACTGTGCTACTAACTGATCACCGAGACTACTGCCACACTGTGCTACTAACTGATCACCGAGACTACTGCCATACTGTGCTACTAACTGATCACCGAGACTACTGCCATACTGTGCTACTAACTGATCACCGAGACTACTGCCATACTGTGCTACTAACTGATCACCGAGACTACTGCCACACTGTGCTACTAACTGATCACAGAGACTACTGCCACACTGTGCTACTAACTGATCACCGAGACTACTGCCACACTGTGCTACTAACTGATCACCGAGACTACTGCCACACTGTGCTACTAACTGATCACAGAGACTACTGCCACACTGTGCTACTAACTGATCACCGAGACTACTGCCACACTGTGCTACTAACTGATCACAGAGACTACTGCCATACTGTGCAACTAACTGATCACTAAGATTACTGCCATACTGTGCTACTAACTGATCACCGAGACTACTGCCACACTGTGCTACTAACTGATCACCGAGACTACTGCCACACTGTGCTACTAACTGATCACCGAGACTACTGCCACACTGTGCTACTAACTGATCACCGAGACTACTGCCATACTGTGCTACTAACTGATCACAGAGACTACTGCCACACTGTGCTACTAACTGATCACCGAGACTACTGCCATACTGTGCTACTAACTGATCACCGAGACTACTGCCATACTGTGCTACTAACTGATCACAGAGACTACTGCCATACTGTGCTACTAACTGATCACTAAGACTACTGCCATACTGTGCTACTAACTGATCACAGAGACTACTGCCATACTGTGCTACAAACTGATCACCGAGACTACTGCCATACTGTGCTACTAACTGATCACTAAGACTACTGCCATACTGTACTACTAACTGATCACTAAGATTACTGCCATACTGTGCAACTAACTGATCACAGAGACTACTGCCATACTGTGCTACTAACTGATCACTAAGACTACTGCCATACTGTGCTACTAACTGATCACCGAGACTACTGCCACACTGTGCTACTAACTGATCACAGAGACTACTGCCATACTGTGCTACTAACTGATCACAGAGACTACTGCCATACTGTGCTACTAACTGATCACCGAAACTACTGCCACACTGTGCTACTAACTGATCACCGAGACTACTGCCATACTGTGCTACTAACTGATCACCGAGACTACTGCCATACTGTGCTACTAACTGATCACCGAGACTACTGCCATACTGTGCTACTAACTGATCACAGAGACTACTGCCACACTGTGCTACTAACTGATCACCGAGACTACTGCCACACTGTGCTACTAACTGATCACCGAGACTACTGCCATACTGTACTACTAACTGATCACTAAGATTACTGCCATACTGTGCTACTAACTGATCACTAAGACTACTGCCATACTGTGCTACTAACTGATCACAGAGACTACTGCCACACTGTGCTACTAACTGATCACTAAGATTACTGCCATACTGTGCAACTAACTGATCACTAAGACTACTGCCATACTGTGCTACTAACTGATCACCGAGACTACTGCCACACTGTGCTACTAACTGATCACTAAGACTACTGCCATACTGTGCTACTAACTGATCACCGAGACTACTGCCACACTGTGCTACTAACTGATCACCGAGACTACTGCCATACTGTGCTACTAACTGATCACTAAGACTACTGCCATACTGTGCTACTAACTGATCACAGAGACTACTGCCATACTGTGCTACTAACTGATCACTAAGACTACTGCCATACTGTGCTACTAACTGATCACAGAGACTACTGCCATACTGTGCTACTAACTGATCACTAAGACTACTGCCATACTGTGCTACTAACTGATCACCGAGACTACTGCCACACTGTGCTACTAACTGATCACCGAGACTACTGCCATACTGTGCTACTAACTGATCACAGAGACTACTGCCACACTGTGTCACTCAGTACCCGAGTACACTGTGCCACTCACTGCCCACCCACAGTTCACCCTCAGAGACCCCGTGTATCCTTTAGTGTTAAGGCATAAAAGGAATACAATGACACCAATCTACATTGCACCATGAGCACCCCCCTCCCCTACCTTCATGTCATGCACACAGTAGTCAGATCCTTCCCAGCATCCTCTTGTGCGGCCCAGAGGATCCCCCTGTTCGGCGAGTCCTGTGAAGTGTCTGCAGGGAATCACCCTGAGACTAATGTTTCCTGCTGTCCTGTGATGAGACGTGTCGCCTCCTCCATCCTATAATCCTCACCCTACTAAAATAGACGCCCCCCCCCCCTCCCTCCGGATCATTAAAGGGAAGGAAAATCCGACTCATGGAACACATCAAAATAAGTCATGACTGGTCAGCCCTGTACGTGGACGCCATGGCGGAGGGAGCAAGATGGGCACAGGAACCCAGCAACGTAACCTAGATCCAATGTAACCTAGATCCAATATAACCTAGATCCAATGTAACCACACTAGATCCAATGTAACCTAGATCCAATGTAACCTAGATCCAATGTAACCACACTAGATCCAATGTAACCTAGATCCAATGTAACCACACTAGATCCAATGTAACCTAGATCCAATGTAACCACACTAGATCCAATGTAACCTAGATCCAATGTAACCACACTAGATCCAATGTAACCTAGATCCAATGTAACCTAGATCCAATGTAACCACACTAGATCCAATGTAACCTAGATCCAATGTAACCTAGATCCAATGTAACCACACTAGATCCAATGTAACCTAGATCCAATGTAACCACACTAGATCCAATGTAACCTAGATCCAATGTAACCTAGATCCAATGTAACCACACTAGCTCCAATGTAACCTAGATCCAATGTAACCTAGATCCAATGTAACCTAGATCCAATGTAACCTAGATCCAATGTAACCACCCTAGATCCAATATAACCTAGATCCAATGTAACCACACTAGATCCAATGTAACCTAGATCCAATGTAACCTAGATCCAATGTAACCTAGATCCAATGTAACCACACTAGATCCAATGTAACCTAGATCCAATGTAACCACACTAGATCCAATGTAACCTAGATCCAATATAACCTAGATCCAATGTAACCTAGATCCAATGTAACCACACTAGATCCAATGTAACCACACTAGATCCAATGTAACCACACTAGATCCAATGTAACCTAGATCCAATGTAACCACACTAGATCCAATGTAACCTAGATCAAATATAACCTAGATCCAATATAACCACACTAGATCCAATATAACCTAGATCCAATGTAACCACACTAGATGCAATGTAACCTAGATCCAATGTAACCTAGATCCAATGTAACATAGATCCAATGTAACCACACTAGATCCAATGCAACCTAGATCCAATATAACCACACTAGATCCAATATAACCTAGATCCAATGTAACCACACTAGATCCAATGTAACCTAGATCCAATATAACCTAGATCCAATAAAACCTAGATCCAATGTAACCACACTAGATCCAATGTAACCTAGATCCAATATAACCACACTAGATCCAATAAAACCTAGATCCAATATAACCTAGATCCAATATAACCTAGATCCAATATAACCACACTAGATCCAATATAACCTAGATCCAATGTAACCTAGATCCAATGTAACCTAGATCCAATGTAACCTAGATCCAATGTAACCTAGATCCAATGTAACCTAGATCCAATGTAACCTAGATCCAATGTAACCACACTAGATCCAATGTAACCACACTAGATCCAAAGTAACCACACTAGATCCAAAGTAACCACACTAGATACAATGTAACAACACTAGACACAATGTAACAACACTAGACACAATGTAACAACACTAGACACAATGTAACAACACTAGATACAATGTAACAACACTAGATACAATGTAAAGTAGATACAAAGTAACCACACTAGATACAATGTAACCACACTAGATATAATGTAAACTAGATACAAAGTAACCACACTAGATACAATGTAACCACACTAGATATAATGTAAACTAGATACAAAGTAACCACACTAGATACAATGTAACCACACTAGATATAATGTAAACTAGATACAAAGTAACCACACTAGATACAATGTAACCTAGATCCATTGTAACCACACTAGATACAATGTAAACTAGATACAAAGTAACCACATTAGATACAATGTAACCTAGATCCATTGTAACCACACTAGATCCAATGTAACCTAGATCCAATGTAACCACACTAGATACAATGTAACCACACTAGATACAATGTAAACTAGATACAAAGTAACCACACTAGATACAATGTAACCTAGATCCATTGTAACCACACTAGATACAATGTAACCTAGATCCAATGTAACCACACTAGATACAATGTAACCGAGATCCAATGTAACCTAGATCCCATGTAACCAAACTAGATCCCATGTAACCACACTAGATACAATATAAACTAGATACAAAGTAACCTAGATCCAATGTAACCACACTAGATCCAATGTAACCTAGATCCAATGTAACCACACTAGATATAATGTAAACTAGATACAAAGTAACCACACTAGATGCAATGTTACCACACTAGAAACAATATAAAGTAGATACAATGTAACCACACTAAATAACATGTTGCCTTAATACAAAATAAACACACTAGTTACAATGTAACCACCTTAGATACAATGTAACCTGGATACAAAGTAACCTAGACGGAATGTTACCACACTAGAAACAATGTAAAGTAGATACAATGTAGCCACACCAAATACCATGTTGCCTAGATACAAGGTAAACACACTAGTTACAATTTAACCACCTTAGATACAACGTACCCACCCTAGATACAATGTAACCTGGATACAAAGTAACCTAGATGCAATGTTACCACACTAGAAACAATGTAAAGTAGATACAATGTAGCCACACCAAATACCATGTTACCTAGATACAAGGTAAACACACTAGTTACAATTTAACCACCTTAGATACAATGTACCTACACTAGATTCAATGTAAACTAGATACAGTATAAACTAGATACAATGTAACATAGATACGATGTAAGGCTGGGTTCACATCACTTTTTCCATACTGTTTTCAATCAGTTTTCTAGAGAAAACCATATTGGCAAAAATAAAAACGGATGGATCTGTATGGGAAAAAGTAAACAGTATGCATTTTTAAACCGTATACTGTTTTTAAAAGTGCATACGGTTCCGACTGTTTTTATGAAAAATTTTTAAAAAAATTTAAAAAAAGGATACGTTTTTTAAAATTTTGTTTATTTTTAATGGGAGAGGTGTTGGGTGGGGACTTTAGTAAAAACTGTACACGTTTTCCCGTATGGAACCGTATACATGTGCGTTTCCCCATTGACATTCATGTAAAAAACAAAGTATGTGGTTGCAGTACAGTTTTTAAACCGGAGACAAAACCTGGATATACTTCTCCATACAGTATACAGACAGTGTACAGCCACATTACACTGTAACCTGGATATACTGCTCTATACAGTATACAATGTACAGCCCCACTACACTGTAACCTGGATATACTGCTCCATACAGTATACAATGTACAGCCACACTACACTGTAACCTGGATATACTGCTCCATACAATATACAGACAATGTACAGCCACACTACACTGTAACCTGGATATACTGCTCCATACAATATACAATGTACAGCCACACTACACTGTAACCTGGATATACTGCACCATACAATATACAGACAATGTACAGCCACACTACACTGTAACCTGGATATACTGCTCCATACAATATACAGACAATGTGCAGCCACACTACACTGTAACCTGGATATACTGCCCCATACAGTATACAATGTACAGCCACACTACACTGTAACCTGGATATACTGCACCATACAATATACAGACAATGTACAGCCACACTACACTGTAACCTGGATATACTGCCCCATACAATATACAGACAATGTACAGCCACACTACACTGTAACCTGGATATACTGCCCCATACAATATACAGACAATGTACAGCCACACTACACTGTAACCTGGATATACTGCTCCATACAATATACAGACAATGTACAGCCACACTACACTGTAACCTGGATATACTGCCCCACACAGTATACAATGTACAGCCACACTACACTGTAACCTGGATATACTGCTCCGTACAGTATACAATGCACCGCCACACAACACTGTAACCTGGATATACTGCTCCATACAGTATACAATGTACAGCCACACTACACTGTAACCTGGATATACTGCTCTATACAGTATACAATGCACCGCCACACAACACTGTAACCTGGATATACTGCTCCATACAGTATACAGACAATGTACAGCCACAGTACACTGTAACCTGGATATACTGCCCCATACAGTATACAATGTACAGCCACACTACACTGTAACCTGGATATACTGCGCTATACAGTGTACAGCCACACTACACTGTAACCTGGATATACTGCCCCATACAGTATACAATGTACAGCCACACTAAACTGTAACCTGGATACACTGCTCTGTACAGTATACAATGTACAGCCACACTACACTATAACCTTGATATACTGCTCTATACAGTATACAATGCACAGCCACACTACACTGTAACCTGGATATACTGCTCTATACAGTATACAGACAATTTACAGCAATACTACATTGTAACCTGGATATACTGCTCCATACGGTATACAGACAATGTACAGCCACACTACTCTGTAACCTGGATATACTGCCCAATATAGCATACAATGTACAGCCACACTACACTGTAACCTGGATATACTGCTCTATACAGTATACAATGTACAGCCACACTACTCTGTAACCTGGATATACTGCGCTATACAGTGTACAATGTACAGCCACACTACTCTGTAACCTGGATATACTGCCCCATACAGTATACAATGTACAGCCACACTACACTGTAACCTGGATATACTGCTCCATACAGTATACAATGTAAAGCCACACTACACTGTAACCTGGATATACTGCTCCATACAGTATACAGACAATGTACAGCCACACTACACTGTAACCTGGATATACTGCTCTGTACAGCATACAATGCACAGCCACACTACACTGAAACCTGGATATACTGCTCCATACAGTATACAATGTACAGCCACACTACACTGTAACCTGGATATACTGCTCCATACAGTATACAATGTACAGCCACACTACACTGTAACCTGGATATACTGCTCCATACAGTATACAATGTAAAGCCACACTACACTGTAACCTGGATATACTGCTCCATACAGTATACAGACAATGTACAGCCACACTACACTGTAACCTGGATATACTGCTCTGTACAGCATACAATGCACAGCCACACTACACTGAAACCTGGATATACTGCTCCATACAGTATACAATGTACAGCCACACTACACTGTAACCTGGATATACTGCTCCATACAGTATACAATGTACAGCCACACTACACTGTAACCTGGATATACTGCTCCATACAGTATACAATGTAAAGCCACACTACACTGTAACCTGGATATACTGCTCTGTACAGTATACAATGCACAGCCACACTACACTGTAACCTGGATATACTGCTCCATACAGTATACAATGTACAGCCACACTACACTGTAACCTGGATATACTGCTCTGTACAGTATACAATGCACAGCCACACTACACTGTAACCTGGATATACTGCGCCATACAGTATACAATGTACAGCCACACTACACTGTAACCTGGATATACTGCTCTATACAGTATACAGACAATATACAGCCACACTACACCTTAACCTGGATATACTGCTCCATACAGCATACAATGTACAGCCACATTACACTGTAACCTGGATATACTGCCCAATCAAGTATACAATGTACAGCCACACTACACTGTAACCTGGATATACTGCTCTATACAGTATACAATGTACAGCCACACTACTCTGTAACCTGGATATACTGCGCTATACAGTGTACAGCCACACTACACTGTAACCTGGATATACTGCCCCATACAGTATACAATGTATAGCCACACTACACTGTAACCTGGATATACTGCTCCATAAAGTATACAGACAATGTACAGCCACACTACACTGTAACCTGGATATACTGCTCTATACAGTATACAGACAATGTACAGCCACACTACACTGTAACCTGGATATACTGCTCCATACAGTATACAGACAATGTACAGCAACACTACTCTGTAACCTGGATAAACTGCTCCATACAGTATACAATGTACAGCCACACTACACTGTAACCTGAATATACTGCTCTATACAGTATACAATGTACAGCCACACTACACTGTAACCTGGATATACTGCTCTATACAGTATACAATGTACAGCCACACTACTCTGTAACCTGGATATACTGCCCCATACAGTATACAATGTACAGCCACACTACACTGTAACCTGGATATACTGCTCTATACAGTATACAATGTAAAGCCACACTACACTGTAACCTGGATATACTGCTCTGTACAGTATACAATGCACAGCCACACTACTCTGTAACCTGGATATACTGCTCTGTACAGTATACAAAGTACAGCCACACTACACTGTAACCTGGATATATTGCTCCATACAGTATACAATGTACAGCCAAACTACACTGTAACCTGGATATACTTCTCTGTACAGTATAAAATGCACACCCACACTACACTGTAACCTGGATATACTGCTCCATACAGTATAAAGGCAATGTACAGCCACACTACATTGTAACCTGGATATACTGCTCCTTACAGTATACAGGCAATGTACAGCCACACAACACTTTAACCTGGATATACTGCTCTATACAGTGTACAGCCACACGACACTGTAAACTGGATATACTGCTCTATACAGTATACAATGTACAGCCACACTACTCTGTAACCTGGATATACTGCTGCATAAAGTATACAATGTACAGCCACACTACACTGTAACCTGGATATACTGCTCCATACAGGATACAATGTACAGCCACACTATACTGTAACCTGGATATACTGCCCCATACAGTATACAATGTATAGCATCACTACACTGTAACCTGGATATACTGCTCTATACAGTATACAATGTACAGCCACACTACACTGTAACCTGAATATACTGCTCTATACAGTATACAATGTACAGCCACACTACACTGTAACCTGAATATACTGCTCTATACAGTATACAGGCAATGTACAGCCACACTACACTGTAACCTGGATATACTGCTCCATACAGTTTACAAAGTACAGACACACTACATTGTAACCTGGGTATACTGCTCTATACAGTATACAATGTACAGCCACACTACACTGTAACCTGGATATACTGCTCCATACAGTATACCGACAGTGTACAGCCACACTACACTGTAACCTGGATATACTGCCCCATACAATATACAGAAAATGTACAGCCACACTACACTGTAACCTGGATATACTGCTCCTTACAGTATACCAACAGTGTACAGCCACACTACACTGTAACCTGGATATACTGCCCCATACAGTATACAATGTACAGCCACACTACACTGTAACCTCGATATACTTCTACATACAGTATACAATGTACAGCCATACTAAACTGTAACCTGGATATACTGCTCTATACAGTATACAGGCAATGTACAGCCACACTACACTGTAACCTGGATATACTGCTCCATACAGTATACAATGTACAGCCACACTACACTGTAACCTGGATATACTGCTCCATACAGTATACAATGTACATCCACACTACACTGTAACCTGGATATACTGCTCCATACAGTATACAATGTACGGCCACACTACACTGTAATCTGGATATACTGCTCCATACAGTATACCGACAGTGTACAGCCACACTACACTGTAACCTGGATATACTGCCCCATACAGTATACAATGTACAGCCACACTACACTGTAACCTGGATATACTGCTCCATACAATATACAATGTACAGCCACACTACGCTGTAACCTGGAAATACTGCTCCATACAGTATACAATGTACAGCTACACTACACTGTAACCTGCATATACTGCTCTATACAGTATACAATGTACAGCCACACTACACTGTAACCTGGATATACTGCTCCATACAGTATACAGGCAATGTACAGCCACACTACACTGTAACCTGGATATACTGCTCTATACAGTATACAATGTACAGCCACACTACACTGTAACCTGGATATACTGCTCCATACAGTATACAGGCAATGTACAGCCACACTACACTGTAACCTGGATATACTGTTCTATACAGTATACAGGAAATGTACAGCCACAATACACTGTAACCTGGATATACTGCTCCATACAGTATACAATGTACAGCCACACTACACTGTAACCTGGATATACTGCGCTATACAGTGTACAGCCACACTACACTGTAACCTGGATATAATGCCCCATACAGTATACAATGTACAGCTACACTACACTGTAACCTGGATATACTGCTCTATACAGTATACAATGTACAGCTACACTGCACTGTAACCTGGATATATTGCTCCATACAGTATACAATGTACAGCCACACTACACTGTAACCTGGAAATACTGCTCCATACAGTATACAATGTACAGACACACTACACTTTAACCTGGATATACTGCTCCATACAGTATACAATGTACAGCCAAACTACACTGTAACCTGGATATACTGCCCCATACAGTATACAATGTACAGCCCCACTACACTGTAACCTGGATATACTGCTCTGTACAGTATACAATGTACAGCCACACTACACTGTAACCTGGATATACTGCTCCATACAGTGTACAATGCACAGTCACACTACACTGTAACCTGGATATACTGCTCTATACAGTGTACAATATACAGCCACACTACACTGTAACCTGGATATACTGCTCTATACAGTATACAATGTACAGCCACACTACACTGTAACCTGGATATACTGCTCTATACAGTATACAATATACAGCCACACTACACTGTAACCTGGATATACTGCTCTATACAGTATACAATGTACAGCCACACTACACTGTAACCTGAATATACTGCTCCCTACAGTATACAATGTACAGCCACACTACACTGTAACCTGGATATACTGCTCCATACAGTATACAATGTACAGCCACACTACACTGTAACCTGGATATACTGCTCCATACAGTATACAATGTACAGCCACACTACACTGTAACCTGGATATACTGCTCCATACAGTATACAATGTACAGCCACACTACACTGTAACCTGGATATACTGCTCCATACAGTATACAATGTACAGCCACACTACACTGTAACCTGGATATACTGCTACATACAGTATACAATGTACAGCCACACTACACTGTAACCTGGATATACTGCTCCAAACAGTATACAATGTACAGCCACACTACACTGTAACCTGGATATACTGCTCCATACAGTATACAATGTACAGCTACAATACACTGTAACCTGGATATACTGCTCTATACAGTATACAATGTACAGCTACAATACACTGTAACCTGGATATACTGCTCTATACAGTATACAATGTACAGCCACACTAGACTGTAACCTGGATATACTGCTCCATACAGTATACAATGTACATTCACACTACACTGTAACCTGGATATACTGCTCCATACAGTATACAGACAACGTACAGCCACACTACACTGTAACCTGGAAATACTGCTCCATACAGTATACAATGTACAGCCACACTACACTGTAACCTGGGTATACTGCTCTATACAGTATACAGGCAATGTACAGCCACACTACACTGTAACCTGGATATACTGCTCCATACAGTATACAATGTACAGCTACACTACACTGTAACCTGGATATACTGCTCTATACAGTATACAATGTACAGCCACACTACACTGTAACCTGGATATACTGCTCCATAAAGTATACAATGTACAGCCACACTACACTGTAACATGGATATACTGCTCCATACAGCATACAATGTACAGCCACACTACACTGTAACCTGGATATACTGCTCTTTACAGTATACAGGCAATGTACAGCCACACTACACTGTAACCTGTATATACTGCTCCATACAGTATACAATGTACAGCCACACTACACTGTAACCTGGATATACTGCTCCATTCAATATACAATGTACAGCCACACTACACTGTAACCTGGATATACTGCTCTATACAGTATACAGGCAATGTACAGCCACACTACACTGTAACCTGGATTTACTGCTCCATACAGTATACAATGTACAGCCACACTACAATGTAACTTGAATATACTGCTCCATGCAGTATACAATGTACAGCCACACTACACTGTAACCTGGAAATACTGCTCTATACAGTATACAGGCAATGTACAGCCACACTACACTGTATCCTGGATATACTGCTCCATACAGTATACAATGTACAGCTACACTACACTGTAACCTGGATATACTGCTCTACACAGTATACAATGTACAGCCACACTACACTGTAACCTGGATATACTGCTCCATACAGTGTACAATGCACAGTCACACTACACTGTAACCTGGATATACTGCTCTATACAGTTTACAATGTACAGCCACACTACACTGTAACCTGGATATACTGCCCCATACAGTATACAATGTACAGCAACACTACACTGTAACCTGGAAATACTGCTCCATACGGTATACAATGTACAGCCACACTACACTGTAACCTGGATATACTGCTCTATACAGTATACAGGCAATGTACAGCCACACTACACTGTAACCTGGATATACTGCTCCATACAGTATACAATGTACAGCCACACTACACTGTAACCTGGATATACTGCCCCACACAGTATACAATGTATAGCCACACTACACTGTAACCTGGAAATACTGCTCCATACAGTATACAATGTACAGCCACACTACACTGTAACCTGGATATACTGCTCCATACAGTATACACTGTACAGCCACACTACACTGTAACCTGGATATACTGCCCCATACAGTATTCAATGTACAGCCACACTACACTGTAACCTGGATATACTGCTCTATACAGTATCGAATGTACAGCTACACTACACTGTAACCTGGATATACTGCTCCATACACCAGCACCTACACCAATACCAGTCTACAACAGCTGAAACCAGTCTACACCATCAAACTACACCAGCACCTGCCAAAACCAATCTACGCTAGGACATCAAACTATACCAGCACCTGCCGAAACCAATCTACACCAGCACCTGCCAAAACCAGTCTACGCTAGGACACCAAACTACACCAGCACCTGCAAACAACACAGTCTTCTATATACCCAACCAAGCTACAACACAACCTGAAAACCAACCAAGCTACACCACAACCTGCCAACACTGCACAATTTAAAACCCCAAAAAGCTAAAAGCAATACCTATCAGCAGAACAGCCAAGGAAACAAGTAATCTATTTACACAAATAGCTGTTAACACTAGCATATCTACACCAGCACTTCCAACACCAGTCTACAAAAGCCAAAACTAGACTACACCAGCACACCATCAAACTACACCAGCACCTGGCGAAACCAATCTATACATACAGTATACAATGTACAGCCAAACTACACTGTAACCTGGATATACTGCTCTGTACAGTATACAATGTACAGCCACACTACACTGTAACCTGGATATACTGCTCCATACAGTATACAATGTAAAGCCACACTACACTGTAACCTGGATATACTGCTACATACAGTAAACAATGTACAGCCACACTACACTGTAACCTGGATATACTGCTCTGTACAGTATACAATGTACAGCCACACGACACTGTAACCTGGATATACTGCTCCATACAGTATACAGGCAATGTACAGCCACACTACACTGTAACCTGGATATACTGATCTATACAGTGTACAATATACAGCCACACTACACTGTAACCTGGATATACTGCTCTATACAGTATACAATGTACAGCCACACTACACTGTGACCTGGATATACTGCTCTATACAGTATACAATGTACAGCCACACTACTCTGTAACCTGGATATACTGCGCTATACAGTGTACAGCCACACTACACTGTAACCTGGATATACTGCCCCATACAGTATACAATGTATAGCCACACTACACTGTAACCTGGATATACTGCTCCATACAGTATACAGACAATGTACAGCAACACTACTCTGTAACCTGGATAAACTGCCCCATACAGCATACAATGTACAGCCACACTACACTGTAACCTGAATATACTGCTCTATACAGTATACAATGTACAGCCACACTACACTGTAACCTGGATATACTGCTCTATACAGTATACAATGTACAGCCACACTACTCTGTAACCTGGATATACTGCCCCATACAGTATACAATGTACAGCCACACTACACTGTAACCTGGATATACTGCTCTATACAGTATACAATGTAAAGCCACACTACACTGTAACCTGGATATACTGCTCTGTACAGTATACAATGCACAGCCACACTACTCTGTAACCTGGATATACTGCTCTGTACAGTATACAAAGTACAGCCACACTACACTGTAACCTGGATATATTGCTCCATACAGTATACAATGTACAGCCAAACTACACTGTAACCTGGATATACTTCTCTGTACAGTATAAAATGCACACCCACACTACACTGTAACCTGGATATACTGCTCCATACAGTATAAAGGCAATGTACAGCCACACTACATTGTAACCTGGATATACTGCTCCTTACAGTATACAGGCAATGTACAGCCACACAACACTTTAACCTGGATATACTGCTCTATACAGTGTACAGCCACACGACACTGTAAACTGGATATACTGCTCTATACAGTATACAATGTACAGCCACACTACTCTGTAACCTGGATATACTGCTGCATAAAGTATACAATGTACAGCCACACTACACTGTAACCTGGATATACTGCTCCATACAGGATACAATGTACAGCCACACTATACTGTAACCTGGATATACTGCCCCATACAGTATACAATGTATAGCATCACTACACTGTAACCTGGATATACTGCTCTATACAGTATACAATGTACAGCCACACTACACTGTAACCTGAATATACTGCTCTATACAGTATACAATGTACAGCCACACTACACTGTAACCTGAATATACTGCTCTATACAGTATACAGGCAATGTACAGCCACACTACACTGTAACCTGGATATACTGCTCCATACAGTTTACAAAGTACAGACACACTACATTGTAACCTGGGTATACTGCTCTATACAGTATACAATGTACAGCCACACTACACTGTAACCTGGATATACTGCTCCATACAGTATACCGACAGTGTACAGCCACACTACACTGTAACCAGGATATACTGCCCCATACAATATACAGAAAATGTACAGCCACACTACACTGTAACCTGGATATACTGCTCCTTACAGTATACCAACAGTGTACAGCCACACTACACTGTAACCTGGATATACTGCCCCATACAGTATACAATGTACAGCCACACTACACTGTAACCTCGATATACTTCTACATACAGTATACAATGTACAGCCATACTAAACTGTAACCTGGATATACTGCTCTATACAGTATACAGGCAATGTACAGCCACACTACACTGTAACCTGGATATACTGCTCCATACAGTATACAATGTACAGCCACACTACACTGTAACCTGGATATACTGCTCCATACAGTATACAATGTACATCCACACTACACTGTAACCTGGATATACTGCTCCATACAGTATACAATGTACGGCCACACTACACTGTAATCTGGATATACTGCTCCATACAGTATACCGACAGTGTACAGCCACACTACACTGTAACCTGGATATACTGCCCCATACAGTATACAATGTACAGCCACACTACACTGTAACCTGGATATACTGCTCCATACAATATACAATGTACAGCCACACTACGCTGTAACCTGGAAATACTGCTCCATACAGTATACAATGTACAGCTACACTACACTGTAACCTGCATATACTGCTCTATACAGTATACAATGTACAGCCACACTACACTGTAACCTGGATATACTGCTCCATACAGTATACAGGCAATGTACAGCCACACTACACTGTAACCTGGATATACTGCTCTATACAGTATACAATGTACAGCCACACTACACTGTAACCTGGATATACTGCTCCATACAGTATACAGGCAATGTACAGCCACACTACACTGTAACCTGGATATACTGTTCTATACAGTATACAGGAAATGTACAGCCACAATACACTGTAACCTAGATATACTGCTCCATACAGTATACAATGTACAGCCACACTACACTGTAACCTGGATATACTGCGCTATACAGTGTACAGCCACACTACACTGTAACCTGGATATACTGCCCCATACAGTATACAATGTACAGCTACACTACACTGTAACCTGGATATACTGCTCTATACAGTATACAATGTACAGCTACACTGCACTGTAACCTGGATATATTGCTCCATACAGTATACAATGTACAGCCACACTACACTGTAACCTGGAAATACTGCTCCATACAGTATACAATGTACAGACACACTACACTTTAACCTGGATATACTGCTCCATACAGTATACAATGTACAGCCAAACTACACTGTAACCTGGATATACTGCCCCATACAGTATACAATGTACAGCCCCACTACACTGTAACCTGGATATACTGCTCTGTACAGTATACAATGTACAGCCACACTACACTGTAACCTGGATATACTGCTCCATACAGTGTACAATGCACAGTCACACTACACTGTAACCTGGATATACTGCTCTATACAGTGTACAATATACAGCCACACTACACTGTAACCTGGATATACTGCTCTATACAGTATACAATGTACAGCCACACTACACTGTAACCTGGATATACTGCTCTATACAGTATACAATATACAGCCACACTACACTGTAACCTGGATATACTGCTCTATACAGTATACAATGTACAGCCACACTACACTGTAACCTGAATATACTGCTCCCTACAGTATACAATGTACAGCCACACTACACTGTAACCTGGATATACTGCTCCATACAGTATACAATGTACAGCCACACTACACTGTAACCTGGATATACTGCTCCATACAGTATACAATGTACAGCCACACTACACTGTAACCTGGATATACTGCTCCATACAGTATACAATGTACAGCCACACTACACTGTAACCTGGATATACTGCTCCATACAGTATACAATGTACAGCCACACTACACTGTAACCTGGATATACTGCTACATACAGTATACAATGTACAGCCACATTACACTGTAACCTGGATATACTGCTCCAAACAGTATACAATGTACAGCCACACTACACTGTAACCTGGATATACTGCTCCATACAGTATACAATGTACAGCTACAATACACTGTAACCTGGATATACTGCTCTATACAGTATACAATGTACAGCTACAATACACTGTAACCTGGATATACTGCTCTATACAGTATACAATGTACAGCCACACTAGACTGTAAACTGGATATACTGCTCCATACAGTATACAATGTACATTCACACTACACTGTAACCTGGATATACTGCTCCATACAGTATACAGACAACGTACAGCCACACTACACTGTAACCTGGAAATACTGCTCCATACAGTATACAATGTACAGCCACACTACACTGTAACCTGGGTATACTGCTCTATACAGTATACAGGCAATGTACAGCCACACTACACTGTAACCTGGATATACTGCTCCATACAGTATACAATGTACAGCTACAATACACTGTAACCTGGATATACTGCTCTATACAGTATACAATGTACAGCTACAATACACTGTAACCTGGATATACTGCTCTATACAGTATACAATGTACAGCCACACTAGACTGTAAACTGGATATACTGCTCCATACAGTATACAATGTACATTCACACTACACTGTAACCTGGATATACTGCTCCATACAGTATACAGACAACGTACAGCCACACTACACTGTAACCTGGAAATACTGCTCCATACAGTATACAATGTACAGCCACACTACACTGTAACCTGGGTATACTGCTCTATACAGTATACAGGCAATGTACAGCCACACTACACTGTAACCTGGATATACTGCTCCATACAGTATACAATGTACAGCTACACTACACTGTAACCTGGATATACTGCTCTATACAGTATACAATGTACAGCCACACTACACTGTAACCTGGATATACTGCTCCATAAAGTATACAATGTACAGCCACACTACACTGTAACATGGATATACTGCTCCATACAGCATACAATGTACAGCCACACTACACTGTAACCTGGATATACTGCTCTTTACAGTATACAGGCAATGTACAGCCACACTACACTGTAACCTGTATATACTGCTCCATACAGTATACAATGTACAGCCACACTACACTGTAACCTGGATATACTGCTCCATTCAATATACAATGTACAGCCACACTACACTGTAACCTGGATATACTGCTCTATACAGTATACAGGCAATGTACAGCCACACTACACTGTAACCTGGATTTACTGCTCCATACAGTATACAATGTACAGCCACACTACAATGTAACTTGAATATACTGCTCCATGCAGTATACAATGTACAGCCACACTACACTGTAACCTGGAAATACTGCTCCATACGGTATACAATGTACAGCCACACTACACTGTAACCTGGATATACTGCTCTATACAGTATACAGGCAATGTACAGCCACACTACACTGTATCCTGGATATACTGCTCCATACAGTATACAATGTACAGCTACACTACACTGTAACCTGGATATACTGCTCTACACAGTATACAATGTACAGCCACACTACACTGTAACCTGGATATACTGCTCCATACAGTGTACAATGCACAGTCACACTACACTGTAACCTGGATATACTGCTCTATACAGTTTACAATGTACAGCCACACTACACTGTAACCTGGATATACTGCCCCATACAGTATACAATGTACAGCAACACTACACTGTAACCTGGAAATACTGCTCCATACGGTATACAATGTACAGCCACACTACACTGTAACCTGGATATACTGCTCTATACAGTATACAGGCAATGTACAGCCACACTACACTGTAACCTGGATATACTGCTCCATACAGTATACAATGTACAGCCACACTACACTGTAACCTGGATATACTGCCCCACACAGTATACAATGTATAGCCACACTACACTGTAACCTGGAAATACTGCTCCATACAGTATACAATGTACAGCCACACTACACTGTAACCTGGATATACTGCTCCATACAGTATACACTGTACAGCCACACTACACTGTAACCTGGATATACTGCCCCATACAGTATTCAATGTACAGCCACACTACACTGTAACCTGGATATACTGCTCTATACAGTATCGAATGTACAGCTACACTACACTGTAACCTGGATATATTGCTCCATACACCAGCACCTACACCAATACCAGTCTACAACAGCTGAAACCAGTCTACACCATCAAACTACACCAGCACCTGCCAAAACCAATCTACGCTAGGACATCAAACTATACCAGCACCTGCCGAAACCAATCTACACCAGCACCTGCCAAAACCAGTCTACGCTAGGACACCAAACTACACCAGCACCTGCAAACAACACAGTCTTCTATATACCCAACCAAGCTACAACACAACCTGAAAACCAACCAAGCTACACCACAACCTGCCAACACTGCACAATTTAAAACCCCAAAAAGCTAAAAGCAATACCTATCAGCAGAACAGCCAAGGAAACAAGTAATCTATTTACACAAATAGCTGTTAACACTAGCATATCTACACCAGCACTTCCAACACCAGTCTACAAAAGCCAAAACTAGACTACACCAGCACACCATCAAACTACACCAGCACCTGGCGAAACCAATCTATACATACAGTATACAATGTACAGCCAAACTACACTGTAACCTGGATATACTGCTCTGTACAGTATACAATGTACAGCCACACTACACTGTAACCTGGATATACTGCTCCATACAGTATACAATGTAAAGCCACACTACACTGTAACCTGGATATACTGCTACATACAGTAAACAATGTACAGCCACACTACACTGTAACCTGGATATACTGCTCTGTACAGTATACAATGTACAGCCACACGACACTGTAACCTGGATATACTGCTCCATACAGTATACAGGCAATGTACAGCCACACTACACTGTAACCTGGATATACTGATCTATACAGTGTACAATATACAGCCACACTACACTGTAACCTGGATATACTGCTCTATACAGTATACAATGTACAGCCACACTACACTGTAACCTGGATATACTGCTCTATACAGTATACAATGTACAGCCACACTACTCTGTAACCTGGATATACTGCGCTATACAGTATACAATGTACAGCCACACTACACTGTAACCTGGATATACTGCCCCATACAGTATACAATGTATAGCCACACTACACTGTAACCTGGATATACTGCTCCATAAAGTATACAGACAATGTACAGCCACACTACACTGTAACCTGGATATACTGCTCTATACAGTATACAGACAATGTACAGCCACACTACACTGTAACCTGGATATACTGCTCCATACAGTATACAGACAATGTACAGCAACACTACTCTGTAACCTGGATAAACTGCCCCATACAGCATACAATGTACAGCCACAATACACTGTAACCTGGATATACTGCTCTATACAGTATACAATGTACAGCCACACTACACTGTAACCTGGATATACTGCTCTATACAGTATACAATGTACAGCCACACTACTCTGTAACCTGGATATACTGCGCTATACAGTGTACAATGTACAGCCACACTACTCTGTAACCTGGATATACTGCCCCATACAGTATACAATGTACAGCCACACTACACTGTAACCTGGATATACTGCTCTATACAGTATACAATGTAAAGCCACACTACACTGTAACCTGGATATACTGCTCTGTACAGTATACAATGCACAGCCACATTACACTGTAACCTGGATATACTGCTCCATACAGTATACAATGTACAGCCACACTACACTGTAACCTGGATATACTGCGCTATACAGTGTACAATGTACAGCCACACTACTCTATAACCTGGATATACTGCTCTGTACAGTATACAATGTACAGCCACACTACACTGTAACCTGGATATATTGCTCCATACAGTATACAATGTACAGCCAAACTACACTGTAACCTGGATATACTTCTCTGTACAGTATAAAATGCACACCCACACTACACTGTAACCTGGATATACTGCTCCATACAGTATAAAGGCAATGTACAGCCACACTACATTGTAACCTGGATATACTGCTCCATACAGTATACATGCAATGTACAGCCACACAACACTTTAACCTGGATATACTGCTCTATACAGTGTACAGCCACACGACACTGTAAACTGGATATACTGCTCTATACAGTATACAATGTACAGCCACACTACTCTGTAACCTGGATATACTGCTGCATAAAGTATACAATGTACAGCCACACTACACTGTAACCTGGATATACTGCTCCATACAGGATACAATGTACAGCCACACTATACTGTAACCTGGATATACTGCCCCATACAGTATACAATGTATAGCATCACTACACTGTAACCTGGATATACTGCTCTATACAGTATACAATGTACAGCCACACTACACTGTAACCTGAATATACTGCTCTATACAGTATACAGGCAATGTACAGCCACACTACACTGTAACCTGGATATACTGCTCCATACAGTTTACAATGTACAGACACACTACACTGTAACCTGGATATACTGCTCCATACAGTATACCGACAGTGTACAGCCACACTACACTGTAACCTGGATATACTGCCCCATACAATATACAGACAATGTACAGCCACACTACACTGTAACCTGGATATACTGCTCCATACAATATACAGACAATGTACAGCCACACTACACTGTAACCTGGATATACTGCTCCTTACAGTATACCAACAGTGTAGAGCCACACTACACTGTAACCTGGATATACTGCCCCATACAGTATACAATGTACAGCCACACTACACTGTAACCTCGATATACTGCTCCATACAGTATACAATGTACAGCCATACTAAACTGTAACCTGGATATACTGCTCTATACAGTATACAGGCAATGTACAGCCACACTACACTGTAACCTGGATATACTGCTCCATACAGTATACAATGTACAGCCACACTACACTGTAACCTGGATATACTGCTACATACAGTATACAATGTACATCCACACTACACTGTAACCTGGATATACTGCTCCATACAGTATACAATGTACGGCCACACTACACTGTAATCTGGATATACTGCTCCATACAGTATACAATGTACAGCCACACTACACTGTAACCTGGATATACTGCTCCATACAATATACAATGTACAGCCACACTACGCTGTAACCTGGAAGTACTGCTCCATACAGTATACAATGTACAGCTACACTACACTGTAACCTGCATATACTGCTCTATACAGTATACAATGTACAGCCACACTACACTGTAACATGGATATACTGCTCCATACAGTATACAGGCAATGTACAGCCACACTACACTGTAACCTGGATATACTGCTCCATACAGTATACAGGCAATGTACAGCCACACTACACTGTAACCTGGATATACTGTTCTATACAGTATACAGGAAATGTACAGCCACAATACACTGTAACCTGGATATACTGCTCCATACAGTATACAATGTACAGCCACAATACGCTGTAACCTGGAAATACTGCTACATACAGTATACAATGTACAGCTACACTACACTGTAACCTGGATATACTGCTCTATACAGTATACAATGTACAGCTACACTGCACTGTAACCTGGATATACTGCTCCATACAGTATACAATGTACAGCCACACTACACTGTAACCTGGATATACTGCTCCATACAGTATACAATGTACAGCCACACTACACTGTAACCTGGATATACTGTTCTGTACAGTATACAATGTACAGACACACTACACTTTAACCTGGATATACTGCTCCATACAGTATACAATGTACAGCCAAACTACACTGTAACCTGGATATACTGCTCTGTACAGTATACAATGTACAGCCACACTACACTGTAACCTGGATATACTGCTCCATACAGTGTACAATGCACAGTCACACTACACTGTAACCTGGATATACTGCTACATACAGTACACAATGTACAGCCACACTACACTGTAACCTGGATATACTGCTCTGTACAGTATACAATGTACAGCCACACGACACTGTAACCTGGATATACTGCTCCATACAGTATACAGGCAATGTACAGCCACACTACACTGTAACCTGGATATACTGCTCTATACAGTATACAATGTACAGCCACACGACACTGTAACCTGGATATACTGCTCCATACAGCATACAATGTACAGCCACACTACACTGTAACCTGGATATACTGCTCCATACAGTATACAATGTACAGCCACACTACACTGTAACCTGGATATACTGCTCCATACAGTATACAATGTACAGCCACACTACACTGTAACCTGGATATACTGCTACATACAGTATACAATGTACAGCCACACTACACTGTAACCTGGATATACTGCTCCAAACAGTATACAATGTACAGCCACACTACACTGTAACCTGGATATACTGCTCCATACAGTATACAATGTACAGCTACAATACACTGTAACCTGGATATACTGCTCTATACAGTATACAATGTACAGCTACAATACACTGTAACCTGGATATACTGCTCTATACAGTATACAATGTACAGCCACACTAGACTGTAACCTGGATATACTGCTCCATACAGTATACAATGTACATTCACACTACACTGTAACCTGGATATACTGCTCCATACAGTATACAGACAACGTACAGCCACACTACACTGTAACCTGGAAATACTGCTCCATACAGTATACAATGTACAGCCACACTACACTGTAACCTGGGTATACTGCTCTATACAGTATACAGGCAATGTACAGCCACACTACACTGTAACCTGGATATACTGCTCCATACAGTATACAATGTACAGCTACACTACACTGTAACCTGGATATACTGCTCTATACAGTATACAATGTACAGCCACACTACACTGTAACCTGGATATACTGCTCCATACAGTATACAATGTACAGCCACACTACACTGTAAGCTGGATATACTGCTCCATACAATATACAATGTACAGCCACACTACACTGTAACCTGGATATACTGCTCTATACAGTATACAGGCAATGTACAGCCACACTACACTGTAACCTGGATTTACTGCTCCATACAGTATACAATGTACAGCCACACTACAATGTAACTTGAATATACTGCTCCATACAGTATACAATGTACAGCCACACTACACTGTAACCTGGAAATACTGCTCCATACGGTATACAATGTACAGCCACACTACACTGTAACCTGGATATACTGCTCTATACAGTATACAGGCAATGTACAGCCACACTACACTGTAACCTGGATATACTGCTCCATACAGTATACAATGTACAGCTACACTACACTGTAACCTGGATATACTGCTCTACACAGTATACAATGTACAGCCACACTACACTGTAACCTGGATATACTGCTCCATACAGTGTACAATGCACAGTCACACTACACTGTAACCTGGATATACTGCTCTATACAGTTTACAATGTACAGCAACACTACACTGTAACCTGGATATACTGCCCCATACAGTATACAATGTACAGCCACACTACACTGTAACCTGGATATACTGCCCCACACAGTATACAATGTATAGCCACACTACACTGTAACCTGGAAATACTGCTCCATACAGTATACAATGTACAGCCACACTACACTGTAACCTGGATATACTGCTCCATACAGTATACACTGTACAGCCACACTACACTGTAACCTGGATATACTGCCCCATACAGTATTCAATGTACAGCCACACTACACTGTAACCTGGATATACTGCTCTATACAGTATCGAATGTACAGCTACACTACACTGTAACCTGGATATACTGCTCCATACACCAGCACCTACACCAATACCAGTCTACAATAGCTGAAACCAGTCTACACCATCAAACTACACCAGCACCTGCCAAAACCAATCTACGCTAGGACATCAAACTATACCAGCACCTGCCGAAACCAATCTACACCAGCACCTGCCAAAACCTGTCTACGCTAGGACACCAAACTACACCAGCACCTGCAAACAACACAGTCTTCTATATACCCAACCAAGCTACAACACAACCTGAAAACCAACCAAGCTACACCACAACCTGCCAACCCAACCAAGCTACACCCCAACCTGCCAACACTGCACAATTTAAAACCCCAAAAAGCTAAAAGCAATACCTATCAGCAGAACAGCCAAGGAAACAAGTAATCTATTTACACAAATAGCTGTTAACACTAGCATATCTACACCAGCACTTCCAACACCAGTCTACAAAAGCCAAAACTAGACTACACCAGCACACCATCAAACTACACCAGCACCTGGCAAAACCAATCTACACCAGCACCTGCCGAAACCAGTCTATGCTAGGACACCAAACTACACCAGCACCATCAACACAGTCTTCTATATACCCAACCAAGCTACACCAGTAGCTGCCAACAACAGTCTTCTATTTACCCAACATACCTACACCATTACCTGCCAACAACACAGTCTTTTATATACCCAACCAAGCTACACCAGTACCTGCCAACAAAACAGTGTTCTATATACCCAACCAAGCTACGCCAGTACCTGCCAACAAAACAGTGTTCTATATACCCAACCAAGCAACACCAGTACCTGCTAACACTGCAGCCTTGCAAACACACCAAAAAACTTCACAAGTACCGTATTTTTCGCCGTATAAGACGCACTTTTTCTTCCCCAAAACTGGGGGGAAAAAGTTGGTGCGTCTTATACGGCGAATACACCCCTATCGCGGCGGTCCCTGCGGCCATCAACGGCTGTGACCCGCGGCTAATACAGGACATCACCGATAGCGGTGATGCCCTGTATTAACCCTCCAGAGTTGACCCTTCAGAGTTGATCAAAGCTGACCGCCGCGTCTGAAGGGAAAGTGACACTAAGCCGGCTGTTCAGTCGGGTTGTTCGGGACCGCAGCGATTTCACCGCGACGGTCCTGAACAGCCCGACTGAATAGCCGGGTTAGTGCTTACAGGACACCGGGAGGGACCTTACCTGCCTCCTCGGTGTCTTCTCTGTTCAGGGATCCCCTGTATGGCCAGTGCTCTCCTTCCTCGTCATCACGTCGTCACGTGCGTCGGCGTGCGTAACGACGTGATGGCGGCGACGGAGAGCGAGGATACCCGGCCGGCAGCAGAGACGTTCCGGAGCGACGGGGACACTGGCGACAGCGATGGAGCGACATCCAGGGCAGCGGTGACGGGTCCGGAGCGGCGGGGACACGTGAGTACTACCTCCTATACCAGTGGTCTTCAATCTGCGGACCTCCAGATGTTGTAAAACTAAAACTCCCAGCATGCCCGGACAGCCAACGGCTGTCCGGGCATGCTGGGAGTTGTAGTTTTGCAACATCTGGAGGTCCGCAGATTGAAGACCACTATTGGGTTCAAAATCTTTTTTTTTTTTTTTGATTTTGCACCTATAAATTGGGTGCGTCTTATACGCCGGTGCGTCCTATAGGGCGAAAAATACGGTATTTCTGTTATTTAAAACCCCAAAAAGCTAAAGCAATACCTATCAGCAGAACAGCCCAAGACACAAGCAATCTATTTACACAAATAGCTGTTAACACTAGCACAACACCAAACTACACCAGCACTTCCAACACCAGTCTACAAAAGCCAAAACTAGTCTACACCAGCACACCATCAAACTACACCAGCACCCACCTGGCGAAACCAATCTACACCAGCACCTGCCATAACCAGTCTACGCTAGTACACCAAAGTACGCCAGCACCTGCCCAATCCAGTCTATGCTAGGACACCAAACTACACCAGCACCTGCCGAAACCAGTCTATGCTAGGACACCAAACTACACCAGCACCATCAACACAGTCTTCTATATACCCAACCAAGCTACACCAGTAGCTGCCAACAACACAGTCTTCTATATACCCAACAAACCTACACCATTACCTGCCAACAACAGTCTTTTATATACCCAACCAAGCTACACCAGTACCTACCAACAACACAGTGTTCTATATACCCAACCAAGCTACACCAGTACCTGCCAACAACAGTGTTCTATATACCCAACCAAGCTACACCAGTACCTGCCAACAACAGTCTTCTATATACCCAACCAAGCAACACCAGTACCTGCCAACAACAGTGTTCTATATACCCAACCAAGCTACACCAGTACCTGCCAACAACAGTCTTCTATATACCCAACCAAGCTACACCAGTACCTGCCAACAACAGTTTTCTATATACCCAACCAAGCAACACCAGTACCTGCCAACACTGCAGCCTTGCAAACACACCAAAAAACTTCACAAGTATTTCTGTTATTTAAAACCCCAAAAAGCAATCAGCAGAACAGCCCAAGACACAAGTAATCTATTTACACAAATAGCTGTTAACACTAGCACAACGCCAAACTACACCAGCACTTCCAACACCAGTCTACAAAAGCCAAAACTAGTCTACACCAGCACACCATCAAACTATACCAGCACCCACCTGGCGAAACCAATCTACACCAGCACCTGCCAAAACCAGTCTACGCTAGTACACCAAAGTACGCCAGCACCTGCCGAATCCAGTCTATGCTAGAACGCCAAACGACACCAGCACCTACAGAAACCAGTCTACGCTAGTACACCAAACTACACCAGCACCTGCTGAAACCAGTCTACACTAGGACACCAAACTACAGCAGCACCTGTCGAAACCAGTGTATGCTAGGACACCAAACTACACCAGCACTTGCTGAAAGCAATCTACACCAGCAACTTCTGAAACCAGTCTATGCTAGGACACCAAACTACACCAGCACCTGCCGAAACCAGTCTACATCAGCACACAATCAATCTGCACCAGCACTTTCCAACACCAGTCTTCCAGACACCCAACCAAGCTACATCAGCACCTGCCGAAACCAGTTTTTCAGACACATTGTACATTGCTGACTGACAATGCCAAGGTCTTCCAGACCCTCAACCAACTACAAACCAGTAACTATTAGCACAATAGTCTTAGAGACATCCAGACAAGTTACACCAATACCAGCCAAAAATAGTCTTCCAGAGACACCATCAAACTACACTAACGCCAGACAAGATTGGTCTTTTAGACATCCAACCAAGCTACGTCGGTATTTGCCAGCACAACAGTATTTCAGACACACCAACCAGTACCTGTCAAGGCCAGTTTTCCAG